>NW_022172068.1:0-4224 GCF_008802855.1 Photinus pyralis
TGACACTCAGATTTATTATTCTTTTCCACCTGAGTTAGTTGATTCCGCAGTAGAAATTATAAATAAAGAACTCCACATGATATCTGATGCTGCTGCTAGACACAACCTACATTTGAACTGTAATAAAACAACAGTGATGTTGTTTGGTCGTAAGCTCGTCAGAAGTAGAGTTGTGTCATCGGTGAGGATTAAAATTAACCATACGTATATTCCCATTAGCGATGAAACTAGGAATTTGGATTCAGTTGAACACCAACCTAAGATTTAGGGGCCACATTAATGGTTGTATACGTAAGGCTTTTTCTGTTTTCAAGCGATTGTACCCTAGTAGACATTTATTAACAGTCAAAACTAAAATTCGCCTTTGCGACAGCCTCATCTTATCTCACTTTAACTTTGGGGATGTAGTATACGGTGAGTGCATTGATTCAAGGACTTCATATCGAATACAAAAAATTCAAAATTCTTGTTTAAGGTTTATTTATGGAGTCAGTCGCAATCAGCATATACCACACAAAGTAAAAGAAGCAGGTTGGCTTAATATTGTTGCAAAGGAGGTATTTACACTCGTCGGTATTATACCATAAAATTATTACAGCTCAAGTACCACCATATCTAGCTGAAAGGTTGCAATTTCGAACTAGTGTGCACAACTTAAATCTAAGGCATAGTGGTTTATTAACTACACCTATGCACAGTACTGCCTTTTTCAAACGATCGTTCTCTTATAATGTTTGTAAAGTGTATAACTCCTTTCCACATCTCATCAAAATCTCCTCAATAGTTACTTTTAGAACACATGTGAAAGCACTACTACAGCAGGGTTTTGTGTAAATACTATCTTCACTTTTTTATATAACTACATTCATGGACTCCCAATATGGTTTGTTTGAGATTGCGCATCATCATCGTCTTAATAGTAAGTATTTAAAAATGTCAAGTTATACTTTGTATGGGGGCTACATGGAAGAACAGTGTTTTGTGCGCTGAATGTAGTCCCTTTCCCCGAGGTTAGTTTTTTTTAAAATATATTTTTCTATTGTTATTTATACAAACTTAAGGGGAATAAAAGCGTATTATTATTATTATTATTTTTTCCTATTATATACACTCTTAGCAGTGTACGCATCGATTGCCATGATCATTAGCGTACTACTGTGAGGGGTTCTAAATTACATAAATGTTTCTTACTTTATATTTCATTAAGTAGGTTAGTTTGGTGAAGAAAGTCAATTAAGTTTGTGTAGTTTGCTTTGTTTTTTAGAATGTCGATATAATTTCCTTGTATACTGCATGCTATTCTCTGTTGGTGTAGAGCGGGACATATTTCTATGATATGTTCTATAGTAATTTCATGGGCTCCACATTTTTGACATATTTTTGGTGGTCTTTTGATTAGAAGGTGTCCGTGTGTCAGTCTACTATGTCCTATGATTAGTCTGGTAAGAATTGGTTTTTGATTTTCTCCTGAGGTGTGCGGGAAACTGAGTGGGTTTTGCTAGTGGATTGATAAGCGAGTGGGTTGATTGTTCTCGTTGCCATTCATTGTGCCATTCCTGCCGTATGTCTTTCACTATGTTTTTGTGGATCCTTTGTATAGTGAGTTGCCTATTGTCTTCCCTGGATTATTCGAGGGTATATTAAATTATAGTCATCAAGTAATTTATGCATCTTATATGTTGTTGGGATAGCTCGGGAGTTTTGTCGACTGTAGTTTTCTAACATTGCTGGTTTCCGAATCATTTCGTTGAGAGGGTGTTGAGGATCTGCTGCAACTTTACTTGCATATTTTAGGCACAATTTCTTATGACGGTAACTAGGTGGTAGGAATCCTGATTCACAATAGACGCTGTTCCTTGGAGATGTTCTGAAACATTAAGATACCATTCGTAATAGGGCTAGCATGGTCGAGTCGAGCTGTTTGAGGTTGGATTTTGCGGCTGAGCGATAAATGATAGCACCATAGTCTGCACGCGACATGGCTAGTGATTCAGCAATCTTTCGTAGGGTTTTCGGGTCCGCTCCCCATCTGAATTGGCATATGACCTTTAATTGATTTTGAACTTGCTTTATTTTATTTTGGACATTCTGTATGTGAGGTCTCCATGTCAGTTTCTTATCCAGCGTCAGTCCCAGAAACTTTACTTCCTCCTTGTATGTGATGGCAAAGAATACTTAATAATAAGAAGTACAACGGAATAGGTTTCGTTGAAATAGTTATCTGTTAAATGTGTTGCCTAACCACATGAAATATTATTAATTAATTAACCTCGATGACGATGCCTTGTAGGTTCCTATTTGCAATGTTGCCATATGCCATAACATCATGCATCTTTATTTAATATTATTTTGCAAAGCGACCTTTGAACTCCTCGTTATTTCATACATACATAATTTAATTTTATACCTAGCAAAGATTAAGTATTCTTTGCTACGTACCTAGGTAAATTTACTACTGCATATTGAAAAAGGATTACTGTTATGATTTCGGCATTCGGTATGATTGTATTTCCTCTATGGAATTAACACAATGGAAAATCTAAATCACCCCCCACATTACGAGAATACACGTTTTGAAGCACCAGGAATCCGGATCAAACAAAATCTCGATGTTGTCGATCTGTCTCTCTGTTGTGTTATTTTGCATAAAGCCAAATCATTTTAAAGTTTCCGCGGCGAAATTATTGAATCAATGAAGATTTTGCTCTACCAATGATCTGAACCCAAAGTTTTGTGGTACCTACTAGATTTGATGAACACAGCGCTTGCTATTTGAAGTACATAATGGGACGCTAGCGTTAACCATAGTCCCCCCGAATGCCAAGATTTTTTTGCAACATCCATAATGGGGATAAATAAATGAACTCAAAGTGGCACTAGTTATAGAGATTCTTGCGCATTCTTTCTTTAGCCAGACATTCAAAATGGTCGTTAACAGACCCCCAAATTCTTTTTGTGTAGCATGGTCGGGTAAATCAAAAAGTTGCACATTTCCATAATTATACAGGGTGTTGCATCCGTAAAATGCACAGTAAGCCATCGCGAAATTTTAATACTAAAAACTAATACAAAAATCCGATATAACTGATACCCAACCATCCTCGAAATTGTTTTTGGACTGTAACTTTTTGACCCGATGGTCTACGTAGCTGAAAAACAGTAGTTCTTATTTAAGAACATGTTAATGTGTTATGTGTACCATTTTTCAAAGCGATTGGACGTTTCTAAACAAAGATATCGTGTACACGGAGAGACAGACAGACAGTATTACAAATTATAAACGATCTGGAAGAAAGTATGGACGTACTAAATGCACCTATCCCTTGATCGTGCTGTACAATTACATTTTGTTTCATCTGACCAAGTAGAAAAAGGTCGCAGCATTGAATTTGACAGTTATAAATTCAAAGGTCCTCATCTAGGTGCAAACTATACCTAAATGACGAGTCAATTCGCGCCTTTGATGTATGACAAGGCAACTTCTCTGTAAATGCCTTTGGTAATGGGTTAAAAAAAATTATGAATTGTTCTCAAATTGCGATATTTTGTTTGTGTTTTCACTTCGTCGTTAGCGTTAGCGCCCTTGAATAAGGAATCTTTCTTATTCTGATATCAAATAATTATTACGATTTGTTATACGATGGTAGCCGTAAAAGAAATCGGATTTTTACAAAACATAAACATGTTATAATTAGGGGATTGGCAGTATCAAATATTGATTGCACATGAATAATAATCGATTGAGGACAGATGTAAACAAGTACAAAGCAGAGTTTATGTACATAATGGGAGTAAGTATAGGCATTGTTTAAATACTTTAAACAATGGTATAGGACAGTAATATTATCATTAAAGAATTAAACAGGTGGCAGCTGGCAGGTTATATTTTTGATTTATAGAATGATCGCACTGAAAGGTGATAACCGGGGAAGTGCGAGACAAATGACAATTATGTTGTTGTTAGTTTGATACCCATTGCTTTGAGTAACCTGACTCTCGCCCACACAGCTTTGAAATTATGGAGAGTATCTTTGGCAACACCGCCATGAATAATGTTACCGTTTTGCTGCAGGTACCTATAATCTCACCAACTTTACGGTACATTTTAGTTATTCAACTCAGTTACTAGAGGGCCAGGGTATCGCCCTCCCAGCGCTGAGTAGATTCAAACTATTTCACAATTTAATGATACGCTGCATCTCTTATTATTAGTTACTCTTTGAT
>NW_022172069.1:0-624 GCF_008802855.1 Photinus pyralis
TTTCAGGCCCCTAAAAAAATTAACTTGATTACATTTTCATTAAATGTCACCACATCACAGAAGTCCTCGCACCACACTCATTTTTTCAATACTTTGATTGATTTCAAAGATGGAAGTCGATAAACTTCCGAGATTTCCAATATAAGATCCACCCTTGCATACAAATACTCATATAAATCCAATAGTATACTGCAAACAAAATTTTTACCCTTTTTATTAGCATTGTAACCTATGAGCAATTTTAAATGTGTATTCTGGATGACGGTTTCCCGCCTTCAAAATGCAAGCATTCTATTGGTTTAGAGTTACCTACCAGACAACCTTTGTAATAAAACAACCTAAACTCTGTTTTTTAACTAGGAAGACGGATTTAAAAGTTCCCGCGCCCGTTTTACACCCAGGTAAAGTTGCTATTGACATGATTGAACTGTCAAATTTAATCGCGATTCTCGTCCGTAACTGTTGTACCTACTTATTTTTGAGTTTTTGTGTGTTCTGAGTCCATTTGCATAAATTTTAACAAAAAAAACCAGTTCTTTTAAGAACTAAAGTTGATATTTCGCGTCCTAAGTGTACTGGTATTAGTGATGGATTCAACTGTACCAGTAAAGCAAGCTTGTCTCC
>NW_022172070.1:0-459 GCF_008802855.1 Photinus pyralis
TTGAAATTGGGGGCCTGCGAAGATGCATGCATCTTTGATAGTTGACGATATTCAAATTGCAAAGAAAATTCCATTACTATATACTGAACACTTTGTGCTACGACGAAATCAATCAAAACAAAAGATATAACTCTCTATTAGTAGTTTAATATTTTTTTTAATAGATTTTATTATATTATTTTCTATGGGAGTCTGTTAAGTTAAATTGATAAAATTGAAACCATAAGTAGGTATCTTTGTTTTTAGGAGATATAAGTACAAACCAGGGTGGTAAGGGGCCCTACACTATTTGTAGGTCCGAAAAAGGTTAGACGCGACCCTGGTCACACAGTAAAAACCACATTATTAAATAGTAACGTCACGGTTTAAATACCCGAGTATGCAGTGACGTCAGCATTTCATTGCCCAACTACACAGACTCCGTCTTCTAAAAATAACAAAAGGTTGCTAGGGATCTGT
>NW_022172071.1:0-22307 GCF_008802855.1 Photinus pyralis
ATAAACGTAGATATGCTTTTGTGTTTTTCTTTATTGGCTACTCTAAAACTATTACGTAGAGCCAGAGTGCTAAACGAACATTTGGAACATACATTGGGAGAAGGGGGGCAAATTAATAATGATTATTTAGATGTACTTTCTTTGAAGCAAAAAAGCTATAAGTTATAGAAAAAGAGCACGTGTGACAATTTGTAACAAAATAATTACATAGCTTATGAAAATCAGGTTACATTTAGACGTCTCGAACCGTTTACCCTTTTGACGAAAGAGGTGGAGCGATTTTCTTGGCAAGCTTTGCGTTATTCGAAAATTAATGCGTTTAAATTTCGAGTTGTTAACAAAGCCGTTAGGTACTACATTTCCGTACTATAATCTAAATTCAAATGAGGAAAGCGAAACCGTCACGCAATACGTATGTATATAAAGCAATTAGTTTAGAATAAAACGATCCAGTGTCCAAAACAAAACCATATCAGATCACGAAATTTTTTCCGCATACAAAACATAAATCAAACAATACATTAGCAAAGGGCCTCCGGTTTCTTAAGAGTGTAATTAGTTTTTGCGTTGTCTTTAATCTCCTATAAGATTTAAGGCCACCCTTTCTTATTTCATAAACATCTTTGCCATGCAACGTTTAATGTAACTGTCACCGCAAGGGGTGCACGGTGCCGATTTTTAAATTTTGCCACGCATTAATATGTATTTCATACAGCGGTTCACATCTTAATCAATCAACCGCGTCAACTCCATTTGCATATAAATTGTTTACTAGGACAGCCAAATATTGACATCATCCCGTGGTTATCTCGGTTAGTAAAATATTTACATTGCATTTTTATCAATGTACAGAGTAGGTAGGTAATGCTACTGTAGCTTGCAGAAGGCCAATTTAGTGCTGGTAATTTAGTGACCCATCTGTTCTTCTGCAATCAGATTCGTATAATCGATATTCTTTATTGCGTCTAGATTTATATCCTTAATCTACACTTTAATCAGGGCTCGGCTATATTTTACTAAGGATCTTTTTTAGGTAGGTACGGCCAAACTTTTCCTCACCTTTTCCAACAATAACATCGCACTATAGCTAATTGATCTTAGATTTACGTAAAGTTTGTAAGTAATTTGTTAATGTGAAAGCGCCATCTTCCCTATTAAAATTTATAGAGTAAGCTCGTGTTAAACGATAGAAATTTTTCCAGACACCTTCATAACGTTAATTAAAGCGTACTTGACCGAACATTAACTTGGTGTAACTTTAATGAAAACGTTTCACGGTAACTCTAGTAAAAATCACATAAATTACGTTGCATAAAATATTGTTACTTTAAGTTTACTACCTTCTTAAGATTGAAACATTGCCACACTTTATTGCAAAAGTAACGATCGAGTATTAAATCACATTCAGAATGGCTTGATAAATAAAGTTGTTCAACCTACCAATGTTTTGCGTTACTTTGCTCTTCCAGGAATTTTGTTACTTTTTACAATTCCTTGAGGTCTGTTTTAAATTTGTTCCACTTATATATACGGCATTCCCAGCATTTGTCAACATACAATTTGTTATGCAAGAAACCTAAAATTCGAGATGGAGACCAAGATAGGAGTTGCGATTTCCAAATTTTCATCCACAGAACGTAGAATAAAAACATAAACTATTAAAAAAGTCAAATTATAACCAATATTAGAATAAACACTGTGGATTTTTACTATTTCCCTGCGTGATAGATTTTGACTACACAATTGTGTTAATTTTCCACTCAGTTACGTATTCTTTTGCTTCACAAATCTAGGTTATGGTCATGGTATAATAAAAAGTTATGGTGTGTAATTTGATATGCGCCGCGGAAGAATGCCGACGAAATACATACTCGCGCGCATATATATAAGCAACAACGCGAGCATAGGTACGTTTTATTCTCAGAGGCAAGTAGATGCCCTATGTTCGTTCTGGCGCAGGAAGTGACGTCACACCAATCAGAGACGAGCACGTGACGTCACAGCCAATCAGAGACGAGCACGCCCCCCTATGCCCTCCCCTGGCCAATGGGATACGTAGTTACGGCGGAGCCTTTAGGCGGCCGACCCCCTGGACATCACAGCACATGAGCGGTGCGCTGGTCGCCAATTTTGTTGTTTTATAGTCACTAGAAATCCCGCCATCTCTGCATCGGTCGCCATGTTATATAGTCTCTTAATTTACCGCGCATTCTTGTTGGCGCCATTTTTATTATGTCACATTAGATCCCCCATCTTGAGATCTTGCGTCGCCATTTTATTAGTCTCTAATCCCGCCATTTTGTTGGACGCCATTTTGGACCATCTATCTGTCTACCTCTCGCGCTCCATCCGCCATCTTTGATGTTATTTTGGACCCGCGTCATCGGTCATGGTTGCTATAGAACAAACTTTTTTTTTTATGCGTTGGGAATCGAACCCACGATACCTGAAATAGAAAGCTAGCGCGTGATCAAATGAGCTACGCTCACTTTGAGAGATTCTATAGTTAGAGGTTGAAGTCAATGAAAAAACAGGCGCCGTGATGTGTATGGGGCCCCGAGTCTAACTTGACATGAGATGCAAGGGAGCCCTATTACCTATGTCGTGCTTCATTCTAACCTGTAAATCTATTTCGGGGCCCCCAAGGTCTTATTAACCTATAATAAGGTTGCTCTCCCTATCGGTGAGTCGTAAGGATGAAGGGTAGGAAACTGTAACGCATTTATTTATTTATATTATAATTCTATTACAGGCGGGGAATCATAAGGATGATAGACAGGAAACTGTAACGTGTATGTGTATACAGGGTGGTACAAGGAAAACGAAACAGACTGAATCGGAAGTGATTGTATTGGGAAACGTTTAATTAACACATTCTGCGGCACAATTCAAAATTACAAGCCTCCAAATCCAAATTGTATAATATGCATTTTAGTAGTACCTACTCCGAACTTTGGTGCTTTGGTGCTCATAATAATTTTTTTTCAGGTAAGCCAAGATCCCTCTCGCCTGGTTCAGCTGTTCCACAGTTTGTAAGTATTGAACTCAAAAACAACAAATTTACGCGGAAGACTGTAGTCTGATTATCACGGTGCGGCCATGGTAAAAAATATCAAAAGATTAAAATATTTTACGAAGAAAATTAATCTTAAAAATTAAAACCTTCAAAAGATAAGATTTATATGGGGCGGATCTTGAAACACCTTTGAACTAAGCTGCAAAAGAATTAGGATACTGGGAAAAATTAGACAATTCGAAAAAAAACAGGATAATTGAAAAATTGCAAAAGTCAAAGAAAATTAAAAAAACAATGAATGAAAACTCACATTTTCAAAAGAAACCGTCAATTCGGAACTTACATTAAAGTGGGAACTAGTACACGTCTTCCCCTCGTGAAGGTTTCGGTTTGGCATACGTTTGGTAAATTAGCAGCATTTGGTTTTATAACCAAATTATAAAATAGATGCTTAATTGTTTAGATTCGTTCCATTCTGATCAGTATAACACCTTCAATTTTTGAAAACCATTGTCGTGAAGCAATTAAAATTAGCGTCTCCATTTTCTCGAATAAGTTAAAGCGCTTACAAACAGAAATTTATTCATTTTATTGCATAAGCTAGTGCATGCATGTTTCGTGTGTTTGTCGGATTTATTTAGAATGTTCCATTTGAAAGCTGCAGATGGATTTAATCTCGCCAAAAAACAAACCTCAAAAACATCGTCTATTCCAATTACTTTCCAGATTAAATGTACAAACACACACGTTTTAGATAATGAAAATTTGCAACAATTGTCGCATAATCGACAACTTGCTGATGCAAAGAGTAGATTTGCTCGAATTGGACGTACAAAATGCACGTGTACCATTTAATTAATCGTTTAGTTTAGGGTAGGAATTTACTAATCATATATTCCACACATGAATATCAACGTGAGGGTTGTCTCATGAAGGTGTATTATGAATATGACCATTTTTTCGGTGGCAATCGCTATAGTCAAGCTACGTTTAAATTATAAATAATAATTATTATTTTAAGAATATTATACGTTAATGACAGTACGGCAGTGAAACCCCGCCCCAAGCCAAACCAAACAAAGAAGATTGGGATCTATTGAAGGGAGCTTATGGGAAAAAAATTTCATAAACCCTACCCTTCTCCAGTTTTTTGTTAAAGTTTATCTAGCGAAAGGCGTGCGGATTAAATTAGAGACCGAAGCAGGAAGATGCCAAGGTCATCTGATCTTTATAAGGACAGATCTAATTTCGGGTTTACAGGGTTTTTGCAGAATTAGGTAAAATGGGAATTTTAGAAATTGTTCGGGTACATTGCGTATAATCGAAATTTAGCGGTTGTCAAAATTTAGAGGTTCGAAATTATTTTCCAGATTGATAGAATTCGAAAGAATCAATTGATCAACTGCAGTGCAAGGGACGCCAATTTATTCCTGCGTTGTTTCTGTTCTGTGAATGTTTGTTTCTTAATTGCTTTCGGAATTCAGTGGAGCCATTAAAGTCTGGAATTTGGTATCGTATTTCATTCTTGGTATGATTGGATTGCATTTGGAGGCTCATTCCACTCAATATCATGGAACTTTTCAAAATGGGCATATTTGAAAAAGAATGGGGAAGGATTTATCGCCATATCCAAAGAATACTAAATAATTACTCTTTGCCATAACTCTAATTTGATTCTTGGGAATTAAACCAACAAATTATCAATTAAAGAAACCTAATTCACTATTGTGTATTGTTTGGCGCCCTTCTTGGATTTTTTAAGGCATTCATGTTCTGGTCACGCTAGACAACCGTACTTTGTGGCTTCAGAAAACAAAAATTTGCAAAGAGACCACAATTGTGCAAGTGTTTCGTAACTTTTTTTGTTTTAAAAAAGGTTAAACTTAAAATTCCATTTGCAATAGGAGCGACCGTCTGTGTATTAAGGGTGCGTAACCGTTTAGTAAAAAAAAGCAGCATTGTAATTTCGTCACATCAGGGGCATAGTGTTTTAAATCCGAATGAACGAATGCGCGAACGAAATGAGGACCTTAACCGAAAAGGAGTAAAAAATAAAAACGATTTTGCAAAATTTCGTTTCTTCCGGATATCTCCCAAAGTAGCCGGAATTTTTTCAGTTTCAAAACTGCATTTTGTTAAGTATCAAAATACGCATACAGGTCCCGACATCCCCATGGTGACTCTCGAATTTGAATCAGCCTGTATATTCCTATTGTGACCAACTGGTGAATTATCTGATATGTCAGATGCCAATGTTTTGTCTTGGTGTTTAACTCGGTTTTAGGTACTGATAGTAAAATACTAATACGATCCCATTTCAGTGAACCAGACGTAGGTACTTGTGTTACATAGCTTGTGCGGTATTTACCTGAGCCCTATACTAAAGTGTACCATCCAAAAGAATTAACCGAATTTGAAAGCTAAACCAGACTCGCATAGGAAATTAAAAGCCCGTTCCAATAATGTGTCTTTCACCCTTCCAATCAAAATCGATGTGTTTTTGCGTTTTTTTTCCAAAAACTATTCCCTTGCGAGTTATTCAGTCTATTTCGTCTTCGTTGTGCAACCCTGTATTTGTGTCAATATCAAGTTGCAATCGATATCCTTTATCATGAAATTAGTAACAAAATTAAGAGAAATATAAGTTTGTAGTGGAAAAGGGAATGGAGCCGTTTCTCTACTAAGAGTGTTTCGTTATATAACATCATTGTAGCAGGAAAGTAATTAGTTATTTCAATTAGTAACAAATTCAGGTCAGAAAAATGTTGAAATCATCTTAGAATATTAGTAAATTCATTAAAGATACTTCAAAATTTGTTGCAGATTCCTACATACAAAATATCGATTCATACAATTGATACTTCAGAAAGTACTCCTTTAAAAATTTGAGATAACATATCGAAGAACTTTAGATATTTAGGTGCGATATTCCAGCAGTTGCTCTGAGATTTGCTATAGACTCCCTGAAAAATATCGTATGAATGAAGAATATTTGTGCTGTAATTTTGAAAATATTTGAATTTCCTTAGAAACACTGGTAACAATTCACAAAAAATAGCCTCTGAGGAATCAATAACAATATTTGTCTCCAATTTACGTGGTAAAGATATATTGAAGGAATTTCCAGAGACTCTTTCCTGAAGGTCTCGGTAGGATTTTACTTGTGCTGCAAGGTAACATGTTAATAATTTCTGATGAGATTATTCAAAAAATATTTGAAACTCAAAATCCTTAAATAGATAAACTGTGTTTTTTTATATGCCACGGCAAAAAGTAGCACAAATTGAGTACAAAACTATTGTACGGTAAGTGATATTTCGGTATTGGTTCCACAGGGTATAACACTTCTGATCGTGTGCTGAATGCAGCTAGCATGATTGCTACGGTTGTAATTTTAGCTCTAGTTATAGGGAGAAACAAAGTTGATTTGCTACCAGTCATAATTTTGCAGATTTAAAATCGTAATTACGCGTCGCCTTTATTTGAGAACAGGGGAATAGTAGGTATTCAATTTTCTATACGTTTGAATTTTATACATAAAATCCATTGTTATGGGATGATTTATAATATAAACGAAAAAGGGATGATAAAAGCCCTATATTTTTAATAAATGTGGTGGATATGCGATACACGTTTCAGGAAATGCCCTCATGCATATTACACGTTGAAAAACGTATACCGTGCAAATAGTAGGTATTGCTGGGATGGCGTACATTAATTATTAATGACGTCGCAATAGCAGACAAAACCTAATATTTGTTTGAATGGGTCAAACTAGGCGATATCGAACCCGTATCCTTTCTGTAACCTGCAACGGCGCTTTAAGACGCATCTCCAACTTCAAGCGATGATTAATGTTCTCTTTTATTCTTGCATTCAAATGCGTCTTCCCAACACGTACATTTATGATAAAAGAAAATAATTAGTAAAACCCAGACTGGCACAATGAAAAGTCAAAGCTTTTTGCTTCGGCTTTTGCACACGGGTAATGAAGAGGGTTGTGATAGCGACAGTCGAGCATCGCCTGCTCAGAAAGGCTATTGATCGTGCGATGCTGGAAGGATGGATGGCCTGGACCGACTACCACTGTCCCTTCGTCCTCTTGATATAATGCCGCACCGACGCTTTTTTACTTCATCACCCTCTTTATCATAGAAACATTTAGTTGCTGTCGACATCTTCGGACGGACATAATTTAATTAAGACGAATAAGATATGAAGCAATCAGGAGGGTCAGCGGTGCTAGGAACTTTTGAATTAAACACCGAGGTCTTTGAACTACGACAAGCACTTCGATAATTAAACAAAAAATGGGCCAGCGGATTCAATTACAATGCGAAATTGCTCGAATACTTCCTGGAGTTATGGTGTTTACGACAGGTTCCTCAATCGCTTTCACACTATTAGAAAAATCTGGTTCTGCACATCTGAAATAATAAGGACCCCTGAAAACATAAATTACGTTACATAAAATATTGTTGCTTACAGTTTATTACCTCTTTTAAGCTGAAACATTACAGCCCTTTATTACTAAAAATAACGATCACGTATCAAATGAGCTTCGAAATTGCTTTATTAAATAAAAGTACTTACTCGTTATATCACTTTTGAAAATTGATAATTACGTCTTCGTCTCAAGCCTTTGGTGTACATTTTCGTGAGAATTGACTGAAATGCATTAGGCAGGGCATTAGGAGAGAGAATACAGAGCACCAGAGTGCTCTTTACACGTTTTTGTAACGATAGAGTTCCAGTAGAGCTTTTGCAATGGATTTTTATATAATATTTTCAAATGTATTGAGACGTCGTCACTCGAAAATGTAAATCTTTTTCTCCATTTTCCTTTATGTTAAGATTGATAAGGTTACACTAACACCGAGGGGTTGAACTTCGTAAGCCAAGATGAGGTGGAATGCACGCGGGGTTGAGCACAAAAGTTACACATGCAAGGTATTACAGGTGGTCGCTTTACTACCTCTAATAACACTTTTATAGGTTAAGGGTTGGTTGAGGTACGACGAGAATGCTTCCTAAACATAATTAATATTCCATAAATTAAGACACTGACATAACGTTCTTCTATGCATTTTATTTTCAAGGTACGGTTTTACTGTGAGAGTTTTTTTTTACATATTATGTGAACTATCGTGATTTAGCGAAAGGATCAGATTTCAATTCTGATTTTATTATAACTGAATTATTAGGTAGTCAAAGGTTTCATAATTTTCTTTATAATCAGAATTAGTGTGTGTTAAGCAAACGCTGGGGTTCGAACCCGCGTTATCGACCGTTGTAAATCGAGGTAAATCGAGCTTGCAACTGAGCCTTCATAAATATTCATATATAATACCATAAGTAGTCGAAGTATTGTCGAATATTTTTGAGGTGCTGTCACGAATGCTAGTTACGCTGATTAATACCACGAGCGCTTGCGCGAGTGATATTAAAAAGCGTAACTAGCATGAGTGGAGCAGCAGCTCAAAAATATCTACAAATACTTCGACTACGAATGGTATTCGGAGGACTATTCAATGAATCAAAAGAAAAATTAAACATAATTACCCACGCGAATGTATTTCCATGACAACAATAAACGTCAAAATAAATTATGGAAGTTGCTTTTTATTTTGCTATTGATTCTATTCGAACTTTTGTGCTCCAAGCTAATTCGTTATGAGTGATTAAATTAAAAGATGTGGTGATAAATCGGTTGTCGAAATTGATTAACAAACTAAGAAGAATGTTCCGGTTAATACGACAAAATTTCGCGTCATTTCACTGGTGGAAGTTTGACAAATGTCATTGAATAATCGCATTGAATTGTCGCTGAAATACCACACGTGAAATTATCGCTGAAATACCACACGTGCAATTATCACTATAATTCGTTCCCATTGGCGCAGCAATTTGAAATCGAGACATTTCACTGGTTGAAATGTGACAAATGTTAGATGAATTGAATAGTCACTGTAATACTACTAGTGCTTGCTATTTCCGGAAACTTTTCGAGCTCACACATATTTGAACTTTCGCAAAATATTCGTGAGCAAGAAAAAAATTCTATTCAAGCACTGTGGTATTCGGTAAGAAAATTTCACAGCATAGTGACCCTCAACGAAAAAGTGACGTTTTATGTCAAAACATTATTACCTTTTTACGTCAAAAAATTGACGATAAATTCCTTGGTTGCCATGGAAATGTGACACGAAATCCGCATTTCATTGGTCGACAAAATTGCTGGTTTAAATTTTCGTTGAGATTTGTCACCTAAAGTATGTAAGACACAAGATTATCAATTTTTGTATGTACAGTTTTTTAACAGAGCTGCTAGATTCAAGAAGGTGCCGACAACAAACAATTCTTTATGTTTATCTATTATAGGTACATCGTCCAAATTGTACATCATTTTTATGTAATCGATATTATTAAATTGCTTTTTGATAAGTAGGTAACAATACACCTACATCAAATGTATGAAAAAAATGTATGAAACGGGTCTAAAAAATTAAAACGTTGTTACTCCTCAATATTACATTTATTGATGTACAATATTTTTTTAATTATCGGTCAATTATCGTTGGTACTAATAGACGAATAAATGGACGGCATTGAGATTCTTTTGTTACTGGTCTAATAGGGTCATAAACCATTGTATATAAGTATAATGGTCATTAGGTGTTAATATTTTCCAGGTAAAAGTGCTACCTGAGTTGCCTATCGTCATTGTATGGAAGGTATTGCATTTCTTCCGTCGCTATATTTTATATAAACTTTTGAGTAAAAATTACGTTTTATTTCATAATTTGAAGCAGTTCGTAATATATTTTTTTAATCCACTTAGTTACTAAATAAATTGTGCGGATTTACTTTTTAAATATTTTTTTTACTAAGGCCAGTATTCGCGTTCTTAGTAAATTCAAGATTATCGTTTATACACGACTTAAATAATTTTATCAAAAAAATAAATCGCTACATTTAATGACTTTCTATATCTCTATCAATTTCCGATAAGACCTCTAGTTAGAATTAATATTTGGGCTTCAAAAATTACTCAAAAGTTTCGACTTTTATTGCAAATTTCAGTGACCATTGTGTGTTGCCTATCCTCTATCCCTAGCCCCCTTTACCAGTTCGCGTTTCCGTAGCCAACCGGCCCTGAATACTGCCACTTTAGATGTCGCTGCTTGTATTTTTTCCCAAATTTGGTGTGTATAGGGTACGTCAAAATTGCAGTGTCGAATCTGGGACCTCTAAGATCACTGCGAAACATTGTTACAGTTCACAGACGTCAATGATAAAGTGTAGTTGTAGGTAATAGTTTTCCGATCCTTCATACTAAATAATCTAGACCTAAATTATTTTCCAAAAGCTTAAGGTTTCTCAGTGCATGCTTCCAACACACGTAGGTACGATGCGAATACTATCTACTTTGGGTCATCGTAGCTTTGGCAATAGCAGGTATCAAAAATGTAGAAATACCAACCTACTTACGGCAAATTATAAGGCGTAATTAAGTAATCACGTCTTCTATTGTCAGACATTTTACACCGTCGCAATCCCTTGCCAGCCACCCTTAAAATTCAAGAACTTGTAACTGTACTGTAGCTGAATTCTATTCATGATGTTACTAATAACTATTAAAAGATGTGTTCTCAGTTGTCAGGAAGTTTTTCATGGTACCATAGTAACATGAAGAAAATTCAGATAGTATAAAGTTTTCAGCTTTTCCACCTATGTGTACCAAATTTGGTTTAGGCGGAAATGAGAGTACAGACAGACCGATCGACATCATCGAAATTTTGTTTGATTCGTATTCCTGGTGCTTCAAAACGTGTATATCCGTTAAAAAAGTGGGGGGTCATTTTTTACCCCCATACAATCCCTTCGATACTAACGTGCGGGTGGTAAAAATTGTAGTAGACACAAAATATATTCATTTTTCTGATCGAAGTATCTACCCGTTTTTGTTTTATTTACAAACAATTATTGTTTCGCGAATTTTTAACGCGTCATTTCCATACATTGAAGTAAGTTTCTAAATTTCCAGCAACATTTATTATTTTGAAGTTTTAGTTTTTAATTGCAATGGATTCTACTGAACTGCTATCCGATTTACCCGATGAAATTGCAAACGCTTCTAAGAGCCTTTAATTGAAGAGTTTGCATTTCAGAACCACTCCTTGTCGAGTACTCCACAAGAGACGTAAGTGATATTTTCAGAATTAATGATGGGGGATTTTCCAGAACAGCTAAGTACATCTCCAGGTCGATAACCGCACAGTTTGTCGAAGTGATTCCTTGGGTCTCGTATAATGTACAGGCTTGCTGAGAAAGGCTCAAACTATTATCGTAATTTGTCCCGTTTATGAGCTGGAGTTGGTAATAGAGAGAGTCTTCATCACTGGATACATAGGCAACTTCCAAGTGCAAACGTCTTTCAACGTCGTCATACAAATATTTTACCACAACTGTGTTGTCGTCGTGAAGCATTAGGGCATTGTACCTTGTCTTCTCGTCTAAATGAATTTTAAATTGACCATCATTGCTGATTAAGTCTTTGTGGGCCTCTATAAAGTGGGTGTACAACTGGCAAGCAGGAATAGACTGAGTGCACGCTTTTTTTAGTACTGAAGGGCAAACTATTGGGCGATACTGACATTTTCGTTCATGCTCCAAACTCGAATTGAAACGAAGGCGATCAGTGCACCCTTCCTTGTCGTACCGACATGGAAATGTAAAATTTGACATCATCCGTTCGTAGCAAAGTTGCGAAACAGCATTTGGTTCAGTTTCATGGCAGCGTCCACAAATGAAGTTACCATTTAGCTCCTTAACTGACTGGGCCACATGATATGTACCCTTCGCATGCCGAAGGGTACATATCATGTGGCCCAGTAAAGGAGCTAAATGGTAACTTCATTTGTGGACGCTGCCATGAAACTGAACCAAATGCTGTTTCGCAACTTTGCTACGAACGGATGATGTCAAATTTTACATTTCCATGTCGGTACGACAAGGAAGGGTGCACTGATCGCCTTCGTTTCAATTCGAGTTTGGAGCATGAACGAAAATGTCAGTATCGCCCAATAGTTTGCCCTTCAGTACTAAAAAAAGCGTGCACTCAGTCTATTCCTGCTTGCCAGTTGTACACCCACTTTATAGAGGCCCACAAAGACTTAATCAGCAATGATGGTCAATTTAAAATTCATTTAGACGAGAAGACAAGGTACAATGCCCTAATGCTTCACGACGACAACACAGTTGTGGTAAAATATTTGTATGACGACGTTGAAAGACGTTTGCACTTGGAAGTTGCCTATGTATCCAGTGATGAAGACTCTCTCTATTACCAACTCCAGCTCATAAACGGTACAAATTACGATAATAGTTTGAGCCTTTCTCAGCAAGCCTGTACATTATACGAGACCCAAGGAATCACTTCGACAAACTGTGCGGTTATCGACCTGGAGATGTACTTAGCTGTTCTGGAAAATCCCCCATCATTAATTCTGAAAATATCACTTACGTCTCTTGTGGAGTACTCGACAAGGAGTGGTTCTGAAATGCAAACTCTTCAATTAAAGGCTCTTAGACATTCCAGTAACGAAAAAGAAGAACAATCGGAGCCAAGTGAAGCGTTTGTCAATTTGGAGAACTTCCTTTGCCACGCGTGCAAATCAATTACATCGACACCAATGTACCATCCCTCCGAGGATATCTCCCTACAGTATTGTGAATCTTGCCGAGAGGATGACATGATACAGTCATACGAGGTGAATGGGAACGATAATTATCCGTGCCGTTGGAGAGGCTGCACCTTTTTGGGAGACATAAACAGTGTCTTTGATCATATTAAGACGTGCACGTTTAAGAAGTACATATGCCCATTTTACACCTCCTGCGAGAAAATGTCTTTTAAACACAACCAATTTGAAGCTTTCATTAAGCACTTAAAGTTGCATTCGACATATTGTCCGAACCCCGAGTCGATTACCATTCAACTCTTCGATAGAAACTCGTCTGCATCCGATTACGTTGAAAAGTCCTATTTTACGGGTGTAGGAAATGAAGCTGTCGTTTTTAAATGCGCTATCGAACCACATAAGTGTAATTGGACCTTGCGCTGCGTTTTACCGGATAAAATTGAGGCAACCGTCTTTTTTAGACATGACCATTGTAGGTTTACATCCAAGGTTTTTACATACGATACACAGAGACTTGTGGACCTTAGTAAAGGAGACATAGATTTTCCCTTATGTTTTAAAGAGTATCCTTGTTTGACTGCTGTTATTAGTCTGAGAAACACCGAATAAATTGTAATTATTTTGTAGTGAAATTCTTGTAATACCTAGGTATCTGTAAAATTCTTGGTATAGGTTTAGTTTTTGTTTGGAGAGGGATTGAGTGAATAAGCTACAAGATAATTTAATGACTTAAATTTTAATGAAAACCTTTGATTTAACCTCAATGCCCTCAAAGGTACATGATTTGTTAGGGAGAACTCCATTTAACTTTTGTGCGTGAAAACATAAAATAGGCCAAGTATAAAACCGAGGGGAGTGAAAAGAACACATTATTTGGTATAGGTAACTCTTTCCGTAAGTGGGACGTAAAAAATTCTTCCTTTGCGGCCAACCTGGACACCAAATACGTCGACGGGCTCATTCATGTACCTACTCGGTGGCTACATACAAACAATTGCTGTGCACGTCAATTCTTAATGCTGAACGATGATCTACTGAAGAACCTGGTTTTATAGCAACCCAAATTTGAGACCATTCGGTGTCTATAGAATTTCATCAGGAAGACAGAAACACATCTGCAGGGGGGTATAAAAACTCTTCGTCAATAGGGAACTGATAGACTATGCAGTGTTGCGACATAATTCTTTCTACTATCTCTTTACCTGTTCTCTACCTGCTGTCTGGCATGTCTCTACCTGCTCTCTGTCCGCTCTACCTGTTCTCTAACTTTTACTTACTTTACTTGATCATAGGTACCAATGACCCTCTGGGTAGGCTAACGGCTAACAAGGCGGATATGGTACAAAATTCGTCAAGGTTCTTGACCCGCATCTTTGCGCCCTAAAGGTCGCCACACTAGCATCCACGTTCGAGGGTTGAAGGTACTCGGGCGAGACCCTAAGAATGTTGAGCTAGAACAACCATTCCTATGAGCTATTAAAGGGCACCTAAAGATAGTACGGTACGGGTCCCCGGGGGAACCCGACGACCTGGCGAAGTTCAAGCGGCACTTGGAGGTGCAGAATTCCTGGGCAAAGGTAGGCTGCTGGTGTCTCTTCTACACAGCATCAACCTCAGGGGGGGGAGGGGCTGATAGTTTTCGTCATTGAGGAAAAGGACCAGGCTAAGAGAATCGCCAGGGATGAAAGATTCGGTTATGGGTTATCCTCTAAAGGTGAAGGTTAGTAACCCTACCGAAGGGAGTACGTCAGTACAACCACCGCAGGAACACCAGTGGCTCTGCATCCCGCCTAAATAAAAAAATAAATAAAAGGTTCATATTAATAAAGTACACCAAAGCATATTGCCCAATCAGTTTGACGTCTTTTCTTGTATCGTATCGTATCATATGGGTGGCACTCCTTAGGTACATGCGATTTCAGGTCGCATTAAGAGCCATCTGTGTAATTTAACGACGGTCGTGGTATGACTGCCGGAACAGCCAGCTTTACATGCCCTCCGAAACATGGTAGCCAGGAGATGGTCTGTACCACTAAAAACTGGCAAGTTGTGGGATTCGAACTCACAACCTGTGAGGTTAGAGTCCGAGTCTTAAACCGCTACGCCAAACTCAAAAGACTGTGCGATAGATATCTAAGGGAAACGGCACTAACACGGTTTCCGCTGTGCCCTAACTAATACGCATACTCTCGAAAAAGTTGTACAGAGTCAGCCCTGCTGCAACGTTAGTGGGAGCGGCTCGTGATAAATATTGGTATTATTCGGCATTTCGGATTAAAATTGTGCCACTTGGAACACATGTTCCCTAGACCTATTGGAGTGATTTGAGTCGCAGAGCCGGAAGTTCCGTCCCTTAGGATTGAAAATGGCACCAATTTTGAAAATTTCAGGAAATATATGTTTTTAGAGCGATTTTTACGTTTGGGGTGACGTTTACGAGGTTTCCGACGGTGAATATGACAAAAATAATATCCAAAGCTAATTTCTGTGTGGAAAGCATGTTTCATTTATCATATATAGGCCAATTGTATGATATCTTTAACGTCCGACAAGATTCAAAGGTTTTGACCGATTTTCGTAGTTGAGGTGGCGTTTCTGAGATTCTTTTGGGTGAAGATTACCAAAAAAGACCCATTAAAGGCCTTTTTTATGAAATTTTTTGTATTTTGAATAAACAGATAGAGGTTAACTAAGTGCAAAACTGAAACTTATTCATTGAATCCTGTTTTTAACTAAAAATTGTAGATTATTGAAACGTATTTACAAGTAAAAAGTCATCAGTCATCAAAGGGGAATGCCTCATCATCGCTCAGATCTCCTGTTGCAGTCGAGCTATAAAAAATATTTAGTTAAAATCATTAAAAATAAAATGCTGACAGTCATGTTTATAATAAGCATGTACATATTACTCGGCTGCGATTTTTACAGTATTCTTGCCAGTTAGAACTTTGTAGGGTGCAGGGAAGGCTGTTTCGTAAGCATGAGTACCTCATGGCCTCACAAGTTGACTTGCAGCCGCATCTGTAAGTTTGACCGGAGCAAAGTGGTTAGTTTTGAAAAAAATGTAGTTTTGAGGTAAAAAAAAAATTTTCAAATTTTGAAAAATTGCCTACTGTAGTAAACTAAACTAATACACTAATAATTATTTGGCAAAAAATGGCAATTTTTCAAAATAAATTTTTTTTTACTTCAAAACTACATTTTTCTCAAAACTAACCACTTTGCTCCGGTCAAACTTACAGATCATATCAACCATACATAAATAAAGTAAACTGTAAAGCGGTAACGCTTAATTACAATTAGGGTGCTAATTAGGAGGTGATTTCCTCAATTTTTTTTACCAAACAAAAAAGAACCAACTTTATTTTGAGCGTAACTCACTTAGTTTTGATGCTAGGAACTTTTCTTTAAAACAAAATGAAAGGTTTTTTCAAACACTTTAAAAAAGTATTTATAAGTTTTCCCCGAAAAGTGCTTCATTTTTTGGTTATTTCACGTTGAAGTACTCGATTTGGAATTGACGAATGAGAACATACTTTTCATGAGCTACAACTTTGTTTCTACTGGGTCTACAGACTTCATATATAGACCATTTTGTTTGTTTTTTTATAAGCTATTTTGCTAAGAATACTTTTTTCGATACAATACTTACTTTTAGAGTTGTTTGCGAAAAACCGTCTGAAAACGTGGTTTTTTTTGTTGAAAAATGAACATTTTCACTCGCAAATAACTCTAATACTATTGACTTAGTAAAAAAAACACTAGAGAACAAAAGTTGCTTAGAATTACTCAATTTATCAATTTTCGGACTTATTTTGAACGTATCTTTTTTCCCCTCGAGAAGGGGTGGCATTCACCCCCCAAGTAAAAGCAACCCTGGGCTCAAGTTCACCTTTGGAGTAGAGGGTAAGAGGAACCTAAATCCAAATTTTGAAGCAAATCCGTCGAGGCGCGAAAAATTACACGGCAAAACGGTCATTTACTGGCCTACTACTATTTGATGACTTATGGTTATGACTTTTTACTTGTAAATATGTTTCAATAATCGTTAATTTTTAGTTAAAAACCGAATTCAATGAATAAGTTTCACCTTTGTACTTAGTTTACCTCGACCTGTTTATTCAAAATACTTAAAAATTCATAAAAAATAACTATTTGTGTATTAAGAGCGCAAAATGATATATTGTCGATTGAAAGAGACATTTGCCGCACTAATCTCTTGAAATCAACAATCAACTTGCGCTCGAATTACACACAATATTTTTTCTACAATCGAGCAGTTCACATATTTCCAAAAATTTAAGTTTTTCACTCAAATATGGATTATTATTTTAATCTTATGCCCAAATGAAAGATGTCATTTACTTGTTGTCATTGGATACTTTGAGCAATGTATATTTGATTTATAGTTTATAATTTGGAGAGCGAGCTAAGCGACAAATTGACACTCCTCGAAAAATATGACGTTTGCGTTGCCAAATAGGAGCGCAAATGCCTACTTTGGATATCGATTGTAGAAAAAGGTCTTTAATGGGTCTTTTTTGGTGATCGTCACCCAAAAGAATCTCAAAAACGCCACCTCAACCACGAAAATCAGTCAAACGTTCAAAGAAACTTTCGAATCCTGTCGGACGTTAAAGATATCATAGAATCATGCTTCCCACACAGAAATTAGCTTCGGATATTGTTTTTGTCGTTTTCACCCTCGGAAACCTCGTAAACGTCACCCTAAACGTAAAAATCGCTCTAAAAATAGATATTTCCTTAAATTCGCCTCAATTTTGAAAATTGGCGCCACTTTCAATCCTAAGGGATGGAACCTCCGGCTCTGCGACTCAAATCACTCCAATAGGTCTAGGGAACATGTGTTCCAAGTGGCAGAATTTTAATACGAAATGCCGTTTGTTTTCACGGGCCGCTACCACTACGTAGCGCTGATTGAGAGATCGCTGGACTACAAAGAGTTCACATTGGAAGTATTTAGATACAGAAAGGGTATTCCACAAAACAACCATCGAAGCAATAGAAATGGTTTTACGCCACCACGGCATAACGAAAGTTGTACGAGGCGAGATTTTTGCAGCTGCTGAATCTCAGAGCAGGGCACATGAGCGCTGCCAAAGAAACACTAGGATGCATAGTAGCAAGAGGATGCCTCCTGGGTGGGGTGCTAAATCAGAGCTGGGTACTGCTGCTCGAAAAAGCGCTCCATGCGGGAAAAGCGCTCCAAGCGGAAAAAGCGCTTGCGAGCAACCCGCTCGCAAGCACTTTTCGGAGCGACCGCTTGGTGCTCGATACTCGAGCGTGTACTTAAAGTGCTCGGCGCTCGAGCGCTTTGTTCTGTCGGCGAGCGGTTTTTTCGCTCATGGGCGTTTTTTTCCGCTCGCAAGCTCATTTTTCGCTCACGAGTGCTTTTTCCGCTCCTAAGCGTTTTTTCTCGCTCGTGAGCGCTTTTAACCGCCCTCAAGCGCTTTTTCCGCTCTTGAGCGTTTTTTCCGCTCACGAGCACTTTTCCCGAGCGCTCGCGATAAAGCGCACGAGCACTTTTAGGAGGGCTCGGAACTCGCAAGCGGTTTCGCTTTGTAAAACAACTCGATGCTCGCGAGCACTTTTGAGAAAATAAGAGTGCTCGTCGCTCGTCACTCGAGCGGTTTTTCAGAACGCTCGACCCAGCTTTGGGTGCTATCACCACTTCTGTGGAACTTAACCGCAAACAGCCTCCTCTGTCCCCTCAATGACGCTGGGGTATGCAGATGATAGCGACATACGAGTATTTGAGGCTACTGTGTAATCAGCTCTTAGAGCACTTAGGAGAAGAAAGGTAGAAGGTCTTCCATTCCCAAAATACCTCCAATTTCCAGAGTCAGTGAAATATCTAGGAACCACACTCGACAAAAAACTAAATTGGCGCAAACGTATCAAGCTCAAAGGGGAAAAGTCAAATAGGGCATTCTGACAAAGTCGCCGCGTAATTGGGTGACTTTGATGTGTACCATCCCTGGAGGTATTCTGGATGTAGACTAGAGATGTTTCAGAGGTTCGATTCCGATTCCGCAAGTTCGGAACTTCCGATTTACTTTGCAATTTCGATTCCGATTTCGTTTCCGACAAATTTTTTTCGAAAGTTACATCGGAGGTTGGTGCACACCAGCGGCGTTATTTTTGTCGCGCGGGGTACCTCCCGCTCGCCGTATAATTATGTACATTTCTCTTTCACATGTTGTTTTGTTCATTAAAATTTATTTGCTTCTTTTGGAATCACTTCATTTGATTTAATCATTACTACAACTCTCTTTCGACTCCAATTCGGGTTCCGACTTCCGTTCCGACTCCGATTTCGGTTCCGATAAACCAAATTAAAAAACTCCGCTTCCGAATTCGGTATTTCGAATATAACCACTTCCGTAACATCCTTATTGTAGACTCCCGTGATAAAACGTATATGCTCTGCTATGGATCAATTGTCCTGTGGTCTAGAACCAGACTCACCCCAACCGTAGCACTCCTTAATCATGTGCCACCAGCCGAAAACTTCCAAGTCGTCAATGCAATCGTAGCAGATTTACGGACATCAGCTTGATTATAAAGGAAAAAGCCGAGCTTAAGCAGCATCTTATATTCAGACGCAGCCTCTCAACAGTCAAGTCATCTAGCTTGAGCAGCAAGGGAAGATGATTGATGAGGTCATAAAACAGATTCCCTAGTGCACACAAATTCCGTTGCCGAGTGCGAATCAGAATACCCCCCACCCACCCTTCCTCAGCTGGCGAAACTCCTTCCCAACCTATCAAGGCAAATTAAAAAAAATCGAAACGGAAGATGAAACCTCGGAACCGCCCAAACAGATGGAGTCTAAAGGAAAAGTACCTCCCATGACTCTCCACAATCAGTTGCACTATCTGGGTTATATTATTATTATTATTACCTGCGAGTAAATATCGAATCTCCACATAGAGAGTCACGAAATGACCAATGCCACATATGCCAACGGTTCGGAAATGCGGCCAGTGGATGTTCCTCGCCAACCACGCTGCGTCAAATGCGCTGCCCCCAATGCATCTGCCAGAAGAGAAAGGAAGGAGTCCCAGCACTTCTTAACCATGTGCGCAGACTTACATGCTTCGCTTGCAGGGGCGCGATGCGAACAACTCCCACAGCCTTCATGGTGGTCCGTCTGGATCTGCCTCCGCTAGATCTCCATGTGAGAGAGCAGGCCACTCTGACATCCTTTCGTCTAAAGAATAAGGAGCTGTTGAATAGCAGAGGTTTTGAAGCGGGCCACTCTCGAGTAGCGAGGCGATTAAGAGATTACCTGTTCTAGAAGTTCGATCGGACTCGGTCTCCCCTCAATTTTATTCCTATTAGGGAAAAACTATCACATCTTTCTTGATGAGGATGTAGCTTCCTAACCAAACATATTCATCTTCACGTATGGGTCTAAAACAAAGGAAGAAACACGCACTGGTACTTACCCCAAAGAACTGAACATCCATATCACCAAACCACTAAGCAAACTGTATTCCAATTAGAGTTGGTAACGCTTCGTGTAAAAAAAAGGTCTTACGCATAACATAAAGATCAAAAGTATGTTGTTTTATGATCTAGAGCCCTTAATGACATCCAAACTCAGCACAGGGCTAGGTTGAATATCATTAAACTTACAAAAAATAACAACTTTAGAATAAAAAAAAATGAAATCATCGAAGGTTTTATCACATTTTAAAAATACCAACAAACAATTAACTGAACAATGCCATTAGACTACTTCCATAAAAAGAAAGAGGCAATGTGAAGCAAGCAACTGTATTAACACCAATGAATAACTAACCAAACTATCGAAAATGCATTGACGTAACTGATGCAATTTTCAGAACCAACTTCTCTTTGAAATACCGCTGAAAACCGACCCCATAAATTTCCACTCTAATTTATGAGCACTGATGGAGTTCTACATTAAAGTTCGCCCTTATTGAAGGTGACAAACAAGACGGGTACTAAATAAATAACAGACCAAAAAGGACTACGAATTTACAAAGCTGTGATAGCTCCGAGAACTTGCCCATCGCTCGCTCGCTGAACGCTCCAAGCTATTTTTTATTCATTATTGCTGTACTAGGCGGCAAATGCTCAACACATTTGGAATTAAAACGGGACCATATCAAGGGAAATGAATCTGGAAAGAGCAAAAAATTTAATTTCTTGTCGAGAAAACTTTCGTTTCCCTCATTTCCTTAAAAGCTCTCACTTAGTTATTCCGCCAGAGACCGAAAATACGTAGCCGAAAGACCTAATTATTTAAATTGGAAGTAATCGATATGGGATACCTCGCGTAATTTAATCGGAAATATTATTTCGGTACGTAAGTTTCGAATATCAGAATATACTGCCGTGTGCGAACTACGATTATTAGTAGTGGTAGGTAATTAGAGTAATTGGTAATTAATTCTGATCAATTTTCTAAAACACTCACGGGCTCTGGCAATTTTTCACGCATCAGTCAAGGTAGGTGATTAAAAACCGTTTCTAGGTTAAAGTTTTATTTATTCAAATAAACAGAGGGTAACGGTAAAAATGCCTGGGTTAATTTAAACGACTACCAGAGGTCAGCAGTAAAAGGCCAAGAGTTTTAGGGGAGATAGTTGTCTACTTAAAGATGATTATCATTAATTAATTCCATAAATGCCGATAGACATTGAGGCGCAATAAAAGATTAGTCATCGTCGATAAAGAACGAAGGCGGATGTGAGACAATTTTTCCGGGAAACTTGACTTGTTTGTTCGAGANTAAAAAAAAATGAAATCATCGAAGGTTTTATCACATTTTAAAAATACCAACCAAAAATTAATTGAACAGTGTCATTAGACTACTTCCATAAACAGTAAGAGGAAATGTGAAGCAAGCAACTGCATTAACACCAATGAATAACTAACCAAACTATCGAAAATGCATTGACGTAACTGATGCAATTTTCAGAACCAACTTCTCTTTGAAATACCGCTGAAAACCGACCCCGAGTTCTACATTAAAGTTCGCCCTTATTGAAGGTGACAAACAAGACGGGTACTAAATAAATACCAGACCAAAGCGGACTACGAATTTACAGTGCTGTGATAGCTCCCAGAACTTGCCCATCCCTCGCTCGCTGAACGCTCCAAGCTATTTTTTATTCATTATTGCTGTACTAGGCGGCAAATGCTCAACACATTTGGAATTAAAACGGGACCATATCAAGGGAAATGAATCTGGAAAGAGCAAAAAATTTAATTTCTTGTCGAGAAAACTTTCGTTTCCCTCATTTCCTTAAAAGCTCTCACGTAGTTATTCCGCCAGAGACCGAAAATACGTAGCCGAAAGACCTAATTATTTAAATTGGAAGTAATCGATATGGGATACCTCGCGTAATTTAATCGGAAATATTATTTCGGTACGTAAGTTTCGAATATCAGAATATACTGCCGTGTGCGAACTACGATTATTAGTAGTGGTAGGTAATTAGAGTAATTGGTAATTAATTCTGATCAATTTTCTAAAACACTCACGGGCTCTGGCAATTTTTCACGCATCAGTCAAGGTAGGTGATTAAAAA
>NW_022172072.1:0-36933 GCF_008802855.1 Photinus pyralis
TATAACCTATAAAGCCGTAAATAACCCTTATTCACACGGAATAATCTTGCTTCACTCGCTCGCAAGCTCGCTCGTGTCGCAAACGTAAATTTTCTGAATATTAAGCGGCGTAACATGCTTGTAATACTATCACGGGCGATGTGCGAGAATTTTCAATTCGAATTAACAAAACCCCTACGGACTGTTAGGTAAGTAAGTACCGTATCGAGAGTATCCGCGACTTTTCCTAAATCTACCGATTGTAGTCGAGTACGGTACAATCAACACTAGACGCGACACCAATTGTCTTCTTTTCTACTCGGCAACCCTGGTAAATTCATACCCATACAAAACATAAGCATTTCCAATGCTAAAATCTGCCTTCGCTTGTCACCCTAATTTTCAAATTTGTTCTGCGTATTGCGTAAAATGTAAAATGTACACCTACATTAGTAGAAGAAAAAAGGTTTAGCTCGAACCAGTTACCAGAGCTTTCGAAGTTCTTTCGAAAACTTTCAAATTATCAACCAACACCATCTTCAAATAACTTTTTATCGTTCCTTTGTGAGTACTGTTTTCCGACGTTCCGTTCTCAACATATATTCTCGCATTTTGAACTTTACCACCCCCGCCCCCCTCCCACAGGTTTACAATTTTGACGTAAGGATCGAATTTTCCTTTATTACAGTCCAGGGTTAACTCTCGGTGGCACTAGGATCAGAGATCAGATCTCGTCCTGGAGGGGCTCCTAGTGCTACTTTGATGTAATTGTGTGTACACACATCGGACAGTTTTCGTGGATAATAATTTCAAACCAATAGAAATCTCGCAACAGAAATAAATGGGCTTCGCAAGTGTGGTTAATTGTTCTTTGAATGTGTTGTTCTGCCAGTACTGGATAATAAATGCAAACAGTACGCTTTCACCAGGAATGCACTAATTAATTAGCAAAATTGCTATTAGAACGAAAATATTATTGTCATCCATCTTCGTTAGTAAAATAAAAATTCCTAAAAAAAAGGGAAAAATCTCTGCATTCTTTATAAAAATGCGAACCGTTATTTCGTCCATTACTGCATTAGAAAAGTAATTTTCTTGTTATAACGCAGCATTATTCTTTCATAAATAACGCCGCATTAATTTTTGTTTACTTTCACATCTCTGACAAATGCTCTCTTATTTTGTACCAGACACTTCATTTGTTCTATGAAAAGGAATAACACCAAATTTATCAAACCGAAAAAAGTTACTTCTTTACAACGTGGAATTGGTAATTTATGTTTCACCATCACACGCGTATTTATGCCTTATGTCGTGATAACTTGACAAATATATATGAATATTTCCTGCGACCTGAAATAGTACAATACAGCTATTGGTCAGGATTTTCTCGTTCTCCTCACGAACCATATATTCTTTGAAGCGTGTTATTTCATAGCTAACTTTTGTATTCAGTGGAGTTCCTGTACCTCCAGGCTCGTCTCATTGCAAGAGTATTATTATTGTCTTATTTATTATTCTCTTCTCATTTCAAATATATATAGGCACATTTATAATTAAATTCCAAATGCCACGGCTTTGATTTATGAGAGCTTTTCTTTATGAGAAAATAAAGTAAAACTTCGAGACTCTCGAGAACGTATTTGAATTGAAGATGATGAGGAATAAAACAAAGTGGGCGATTATCATATTTACGTGCATAATCCTACATGCAAATAATATACAATCGTAAAATATAATATCAAAAGGTTTCCTGAATGCAAAAGCAAATATTTGAATTTTAGAAATTCTAATAATTTAAATAATTGGAGACAAATTTGGGGGAAGTGTTAGAATGTATTTATTCACGAGATTAAATGAAACAAATTTTCTCTACGTTTCTTTTGCAATTTGTGCTCCCATCGTGGCAATTTCCTTGACAGTCAGAATCATTTAAGTCATCTGGATTGTAAAGTGTTATCTAATAACAATAATAATAATAATAATAATAATAATAAAACACTCCCCACGACTATTAAAGCGGCGTACCTCAAACTACAGGTACGGCCATATATTGGTGCTCCTAGGAAATGTTTTAGATGCCAAAAATTCGGTCATCTAACAAAGTTCTGTAGAAACGTCCCAACCTGCAGTTGTGGAAAGGAGCAGCATGCGGAAAGCGAACCGTGCTCCGACCCACCAAAGTGTACAAATTGTGGAGGACCACATAAATCAAACTACGTCAACTGCCCAACGTACGTAAAGGAAAAAGAGGTGATGAGAGTACAGGCCACCCAGAAAAATATTAACTTCCGAGAAGCAAGAGTAATGGTCTACGGTAAGTCATACGTGGTACCGTCAGAAACATTTGCGGATCGCACAAAGAACATTATAAAAACAAATACAAATTTAAATGACCTGGTTAAGACGACACTAGGTAACCTAGATGGTCCTGCAAGTCGCACACCTTTCAAAACTCCACAAACACCACCCACTGCATCGAATAGCAATATCAAGCAAGACGAGAATACCTACAAATGCAACCTCTCTGACTGGTCGTATAATCAGACCGAAACCGACCCTGAAACAGAATCCATATCCGACGCCGATGGACATTCGGAAAGCGATAAAAAGAAAACCGATCCCCCCGATGGACAGAAAAAAAAACCTAGGGGATACCCTAAAGGTGTACCAAGAATAAGCCAAAGAAAGGACCCGGCAGTCACTAGCTATAACCCAGACCGCTACAAAAGGAAATCAAGCCAAAGTAATTAACGTATAACCAGAGAAATAGTACTGTGATACAACGATATACTGTGATAATCTATTCGTAATTATAATTTATTTACATATTATACCTATATTTTATATATTATTTTATCTGTGCGTCTAATCAATGTATGTATATTTCGTCTATTTTAACAATCTAATAACTTATTTAGATATATTCCTATACTTAAATACTTTAAAATGGCTACAGAAAAGATTTTGCAATGGAACGCAAGAGGGATTAAAAATAAGTACGACGAAATAAGGCAGATGGTTGGAGATATAGAACCTATCATAGTTGCCATACAAGAAAGCAAATTACAAAGTGGAGAAAGATTTATTATGAAAAACTACCAAATATTCCGAAACGATTTAGCACTAGAGCCTGGCCAGAGAAGTCATGGCGGAGTACTTGTGATGGTGAGAAATGATGTACATGCGAAGACGATTCCCTTAAACACCTCGCTTCAAGCAATTGCGGTAGAAATACATACGAGCAAAAAATTCAGCCTGTTAAATATATACTTACCTAACGCATCATGGACGGAGGCACAATTAATGAATACTATCTCCCAAGTACCCCAACCGGTACTAGTGGTAGGAGATTTTAACTGCCATAGTACGCTATGGGGATGTACAGTCTCTTGTAAAAGTAATGTCCCTCGGATACCTACCACTGTAGCATAGGCAACCAACATCCCAGCCGACTAGTTCAAGTTGGATTTGCGGGTGTGGGAGGTAGGTAGGTATCTAATGCGGTTCGTTTTCAGCAGGTATTCCCACTTTGCCAAACTAAAAATAAGTTAGTAGAATGAAAATGAATGGCATTTATTAGCTCAAAAGATCTGCGCTGCTTTAATCTATCCTTGGTTTAATACAATAGAAATTTTTACATTTCTTTCAATTGGTTTGGTGCGTTTTAAATTTGGAAATAGTTTAGCTAAAATAATGACCTTTTACTTTTAATTTTTTCGAGTAGATTTTCTTCTAACAAAATAAATGTGATGATTTTGTCGTTTTATACTGACATTGAAATTGATGTCTCATTATTAATTACTCGGGCCTCCTAATGGAATGCGATTATCTGCACTGGAAGCGCGACAATGCCGTTCCTTTTGTAACTACCACCTCCCACTCCTTTCAAACCCCGGGATGACACCCGCGGAAAAATTCAGCTGTTTTAATTATTTTTCCCTAATTTCTAATCATTTCACCTGCATGAAAAAGCCGGTTTAACTGGTAACTAATTTTTTTTGTCAAAAAATATACCTATAACCTGGACTAAATATCCTTATAATATGCCTACCTACTCAAAAATATGCAACGTAAAAGCTCTCCTAAACCACAGATTTATTTAAATCTGTGCCTAAACTAAATTCGATATTAAATCAACCACGACCAAGTATCACAAATGCATATCATTTAATTTCTGATGCTAGTTACAAAAGAAAGGTATTGTTGCACAGTGCACTTGTAGGGCAATTAATCGCATTCCATGAGGAGACCTACTCGCAAGTAATTATTAATGACACTGGAATTTCAATGTCATTAAAGGACAAGAATATCACCTTTATTTCGTTAGAAGAAAACCTACTCAAAAAATTAAAAAGTGAAAGGCCATTATTTTGTCTTAATAGTCTCTAGCTAAACTATTTGCAAATTTAAAACGCACCAAACCAATTGTAAGAAATGTAAAAATGTTTACTGCACCAAGCCAAGGATATGCAGCGCAGATCCTTTGAGCTAATAAATCGATGGCATTCACTTTTATTCTACTAACTAGTATTTAGTTTGGCTAAATGGGAATATCTGCTGAAAATGAACCGCATTAGATAGCTACCTCGCACACCCGCAAATCCAACTTGGACTAGGCGGCTGGGATGTTGGTTGCCTATGCTACAGTGGTAGGTATCCGAGGGACATTACTTTTACAAGAGACTGTACATATACTAGCGCAAAAGGGGACTTATTAGAAAACGTAATTAATGAAAAAGGCTTACACGTTCTGAATAGCGGCACACCAACACATATTAACGAAGCAAATGGAAACTTCAGTGCAATAGATCTATCGCTCGCTTCCCCGGGGATAACCCTTATCACCAACTGGGAGGTAATGGAAGATCCTCACCGTAGTGATCATTTCCCAATAACAATAGAACTAGGCGTGAAGAGAGATAAATATGAAGCGGACTGGAAATATAATACAAAAAAAGCCGACTGGAACAGATTTTCCGAAGTAGTTCAAACTCCAAACATAGATACAGATATCAACCAAGCTGTATGCAATTTCACTAATGCAATAAATGAAGCCGCCTCTAAAGCAATCCCTCGTAAAGGAGGAAACATTAAACGACCCCCCGTCCCCTGGTGGAACGAACAGATTAAAAAACTAAATATTACAAAGAAGAAACTCTTAAATCGCTACAGAAGAATCCGAAGTGAAGAAACCTTCATTGCTTTTAAAAGAGCCAGGGCAAAGGAGAAAGTAGAAAAGAAGAAAGCTCAGAAGTTGTCGTGGCAAGAATATACGTCCACACTTACGAGGTATAGCCAACAAACAGAAATGTGGAGGAAAATAAAAAACATCGTAGGGACGAGTAATCCACCAAAACAACCAACTTTAACCGTAGATGGGCAAATAACGTCAGACCCGATCAAGGTTGGAAACTGTCTGGCTGAATATTTCCAAAGTGTATCAGCAGACAGTTCCTATTCACAATCATTCTTGAGCATTAAACAAGTAAAAGAAGCCACTCCCATAAACTTTCACAGCAACGATAACGAAATCTACAACGCCCCGTTCACAATGCATGAAATGGAAAACGTCTTAGGAAAAACCAAAGATACAAGCCCTGGACATGACAGAATAACTTATGACATGCTTAAACATCTACCACTCCACATAAAAATCGTATTACTAAAGCTTTATAATCTAATATGGACCTCTAGCACATATCCATCGTCATGGAAGTTAGCAACAATAATACCGTTACCTAAAGATGGCAAAGATCATAACAAGCCTGAAAATTACCGACCAATCTCACTTACATCGTGTATGTCAAAGGTACTAGAATCCATGGTAAACCGTAGACTAGTCGCTGTCCTAGAGAAAGAAAATCACCTCAGCAAATATCAAGCAGGTTTTAGAAAGAACCATTCAACAACTGATCAGTTATTGTTCTTGGATTATATAATAAAAGAAGCTTTCACAAAAGTACAACATGCAACAGCAATCTTCTTTGACATAAAGAAGGCATATGATACAGTTTGGAGATACGGAGTACTTGAAAAACTGCACAAGTGGAACTATAAAGGATACCTACCTAAATTTATTAATAGTTTCCTTAATGATCGAACAATGCAGGTGAAAGTGGGAAAAACAAAATCTAGGATAGTCTCTCAACAGAACGGAATCCCTAAGGGCTCCGTGCTGAGCGTGACACTATTTGCCATTTCTATGAACAACATAGCAGACAGTATTACAGAAAACACTAAAGCTTTACTTTACGTGGATGACCTATGCATAATTCGTGCAGGAAGAAACTTGCATGAAATTACAGAAACCCTTCAAAACGACATAAACAAGGTAACCGAAGAGGCAGAATCCCGAGGCTTTACCTTTTCCGGCATGAAAACCCGATGTCTTCACTTTTGTCGACTTAGGCATAAACATGAAGTTCCAACCCTATATCTAAATGAAACGCCAATACCAAACACGCAAGAGATAAAGTTTTTAGGCATAATTCTGGACAGCAAGCTAACATGGGCCAAACACATCAACCACTTGATAACGAAATGTAAGATTATAATTAACAGAATTAGGGTTATAGGTAGTTATACATGGGGAGCAGATAGAGAAACCCTATCTAAAGTCATTAACGCGTTCATAGGAAGTAGATTACAATATGGAGCGGAAGTCTATACCAACGCTAGTAAAACCTATATGAACAAGATAGAGTCCGTGTGGAACAGTGCACTTCGCATAGTCACTGGGGCTTTCCGAACATCTCCGATACCCAGTCTGAATGTTGAAAGCAATTCTTTGCCTTTACGACTGAGATTTGAGCAACAAAAATTTAAACATGGGGTGAAACGATGTGCTAAGCCAAATCACTTCCTGATCACATTATGAACCCTACCTGGCATACCAAATACGATTGGCACCAGACGAGGACCATTCCATCGATAGTACAAATGCACACTGAAATGAGAAATGAGAATCTTATGGAACTAGAACTTTGGGAATTAGTGCCGGACAAAATGCCATGGGAACTTACATTACCAGACGTGCTAAAGCCCTCAGAAGAACAACTAAAAGCAGAAGGGAAAACAAATAATTTGTTTGTAGCGACATGGAGTGACCAGAAAGCGAAGGGATGTGCAGTGATTGCCAATAATTACATAAATTCGTGGAAATTTTCAGAATATCATACGTTGGAGAGCATGGAACACATGGCAGTTCTAAAAGCTTTGGAAATCTGTGATCAGAATACACAAATCACAAAAATCATAGGTTGCCTAAAAACAACAAAATCCCTGCAAAATTGCTTTACTGACAACTCCCTACAAAGAACAGTTATTAAACAATGGGACAAGTTAAACGAATCTGGAAAGAAAGTGGTTTTGATGTTAGCACAAAATGACAACGTACACCTAGAACTAATAAAAGCAAAAAAGGCAGCAAGGGAAGCAGGTTTATCAACATCGTCTGTTATGATAACTAAACTAACTGTACCAGATGTGCTAAACAGAATGAAAAACCTTATGAAAGAAAAATGGCAAAATCAGTGGTCTACAGTGGAAACACAGTTGAAAATAATACAACCTGACCTTTTTTGGGGGCATAGTAAGAGCGAAAACCTGAAACGCAAAGATCAAGTTATAATAACACGGTTACGTATTGGCCACACGAAACTAACACACAGTCACCTCCTACGCGGACAAACACATAGACGTTGTGCGCAATGTGGAGCGGAAATAACTGTCAAGCATATTATGCAAGAATGCCAAAGGTTAGGAATCTACAGGAAACAGCACAATATCACAGATATGCTTATATTAAAAAATGCTAACAATTACCAAAATATTATAAAATTCCTGAGAGATACAAACCTATACAAAGAAATATAGTGTGAAATGTACTAAAAATATTAGTAAACATTATACAATAATACTTACAAACTTAGTGGTGGTGAGCCAATTACCTGCGTTGTAGACGCCGCCTCCGCTCGGTTAATAGAAAACCTAAAAAAAAAAAAAAAAAAAAAAAAAAAATAATAATAATAATAATAATAATAATAATATAGAGAAAAACTACTTGTTTTAATAAATTTTCAGATATTTGTAATTATTTTTAAAATACCCTACAGATATTTTTATTTCACGTCAAATTACACTTGAGATTTTTTAAATATTTGAAATACATTTATTTCACGGTAAATTATTCGCGGTATTTAAATTAAATCGGCGTTCCATACGTGGTTGGACACAATAATCGATTGAAGATTAATGGGGGTTAAAAACTTTCTTGACAAGCGTCGCCGGTTTAAATTTGATTCACACTTTCAATTGTATTGGATCGTAGTCCTTTCTCGAGCATCTACACCATTATTATACGTGTCTCTTTCTGTAAACATACGAAGAAACAAACCTTGGGAAGCGGTATTGAATGGTTTGTTTATTGATGTGGTTATACGTGGTTTGAAATTCGATGTATGCTAATTAAAATACAATGTTATAGGAATAACCTCCCACAATACAAATTTTAATAAATGTTAAATAAGCTGCGTTGGTAGGTGAAGTATAATGTAACTAAACTTTAATCAAGATAAATAAAATGCAAGTGCGTGCATACGCGCGTGTTACTTCGGCCATAAATACTAACTACGTAAAAATGGTAACACATACAGGCACGGAATTTTGAATTATTAATGGGGTTTTTGATCGTACCAAATTCATAATTGAACGTACACCGAAAGCCATTTCACACACTACTTTCCTGAAAAGTTACAAATCTAGCTCTGCTTCTACACATTAATTTGTTTCTAAGAACGAATTTATGTAGATAAAATCTAGCAATAAGTATTTATTGGCGTCAGACATATTTTAAGTAGAACCATTATAGCCATGAACTTTACGGAACGTTGGTTATAAAGTTTTGTCTATAAATATTTATTGCCCAATGGTGCCCATACCTTTTCGATCCGCGATACGATTTTGGGACCACCGAAAATTACCGGAAAAGTTTTCGAACAAGTTAATTTGTATAATCTCAAAGAGAATATTGTTAATGTCAAAACTTTAGGAATAGAAATTATGCTTCACTCAAGTTGTATGTAATTAACTGTCACGACATAGATGATTAAAATATGACAGGCTAACGGATAAACAAAGGCGTTCTTATTTGTGAATAGGGTTGGGTTTTTAACAATTATCTTCGTCTTCTAAGACGATTAAAACACATGAACACTTCATTGTTATCCAGTTCTAGTGCTTGACAATTTGAAGGGTTATAAAGCATACGAAACTAATTGCGGGGAATGATCTTTTAGATTTTTGAGCCTGACTTGCTATATTTCTCTCAAATGGACATCCTCTTAAAACGTGTTTCCTGTTCGGACGGTTTTCACAAAATTAATTATACAGAATGATCTACATTCTTCCGTTAAACGTATGAGAATCTCATAGATCATCATATAATACCGTAAAGACAGCGCTTTGATAAATAGTAATTTCTAAATAAATCCAATAGGCTATACCGAAATTATCACGCCTTGTCTATGGCTTATTTTTCTCTCTAAAATAACCCTCTTCCAACGCCCCGTTTTCGAGATATTCGTAAATGTCCTGTAATGGCTTCGATCACAAGTGCTTTTGTTTGTTGCATAACTGAAAATGCATTTTTTTATGTTTAATGTGTAAATTTATACTTAGAGAGACAATAGGTTTCGTTTCTCTTATCTACTGTTGTTTTTTTTGTCTTTAAATTCTCTTTCATAATATTGTCAACTTTTATTAAATCTTATGCGACCAAGTTTGTAGAGGGGTGATACTAATGACTTCATGGCTTCTTCTATCCCTTAATAAATTTATATATGATTATTATTAGTACCTTTGAAATAAAGTAAATATATGGACGGTTAAATCTAATCTGACATAATGAAATTATATTTACTACGAATAACCTAATAAACTACATTACTACATTTTACTAATACCGCCAATGCTTGCCGTAAATTTTATGTGATTGGTATAATGTTGATATAATAATGAGGGTAATCTTATTTGAATTCAAATTGTTAGTATAGATTCTATTTTATTTATGTAATATAAGTGAAGTGAAGGGAAGTGTCTCCATCAGGGAAAGAAAGAGCACGATTTAAAAAAACAACGTTGCTGCATAGTAAAGGGTTTTGGGTTTTCATGATTAGTCCTCTTCCTTGATTCTTCTCATTGATTTCTTAATTTTCCAATAATATTGTGATGCTGGTCATTTCTCATTTATTCACCCCTACTCGCTCTTGGAAATTTCCATGCCTTTCTCCGCTATGGTATGGTCTTGGTCATCCAGCCCATAATTTTCGTGGTCTGGGTTTCCAATTTTTCTTCCTAACGGTCGTCGGGTTTCCTTTGGCGTCGATTCATTTCTTAATTTCTTCTTTAGTTTTTTCCAGCATCCCTTCTAGTTTCTTCTAGTGGCCTTCTAGTATGCTCTTTTGGCGTTCGTGCTGGCTTTCTTCCATCCACTTCGCTAGTTTTTCTTCGATTTTCTTCTCCATTTTATCCTGACCTTCTCCGATAAGCATCCCGCTCATGTCGCCGAGTCAAAAAAAAACCGAACCGACGCAAACCAAGCTTCGGCCACGTTTTTTTATAAATGTAAGGGTGCAGCAGAAAGTTAGTCCTTCATGCTCCGTAACAACGATCATTAAAACTGACAACACTGTCGCTTTTTGAATCTTATCTGCTTGTAGAATCGCTTTTTTATCTAAAAGCCTTTCGTTCTATGGCATTTTAATTTCGTTCTCTTTCGCGCCCAGGTGATGTTCTGTTTCAAATTCATCAAAAATGTAGTGGGGAGCGTATTACCCTTAGAAATTTCAACAATTCGAAACATAAGAAAAAGACATGAGGAAGAGTTCGCCTTAAATCTTTGCATATTACCGTTGAATTTATGGTGCAGTATTTGATTCGTCCTCACTAGTGTATAGGGTCTCTTTTCTACTCAAATTCCTCACACAATTAGTGGGAGGAGGCGTATTCCCCTTGAAGAAACTGAAATTTTAAGAATTTGAAGCAGAAGACAAGCATTGCAGGGGATGTCGGCTTAAATCTGTGCATATTATCAGTGAATCGTCTTTGATTAGGTCTCATTAGTGTAGAGGGGTTGTTTTCGATTTCAAATTCTTCAAAAATTTAATGGGGGGCGCACTACCCTTAGAAAAAAATTAAAAAAACAAGCAATTCGGGGGAAGCCGGCTCAAATCTTTACATATTAGCCTTGAATCGTCTTTGATTCGCTCTTATTAGTGTTTGAGGGTTCTTTTCTGCTTGAAATTCCTCAAAAATTTGAAGAAAATGAAATTTCAAGAATGCGAAACAGAAGACGAGTAATGCGGGGGGAAATCTTTAAATATTAGCGTTAAATCGTCTTTGATTCGCCCTCAATTGTGTGCAAGGTGTTGTTGTGTTTGAAATTTCAAGAATTTTGGTGCAGACGCCAGGAAATGCGGAGGAGGTCGACTTAATTGTTTGCACATTATCGTTGAATCGTCTTTGATTCATTTTCAATTGCGTGTATAGGGGTTGTTTTCTGATTACCGTTAGCAAAGGGTGCAATTAGAAGCAGAAGGCAAGCAACGCGTGCGACGTTGGCCCAAATATTTGCATATTATCGTTGAATCGACTTTGATTCGCTCCCATGTAGTGTATAGGGGTTTTTTTCCATTTCAAATTCCTCAAAAATTTAGTGGGGGTTGTACTACCCTTAAAAAAAACTTGAAATTTCAAGAATTCGATGCTGAAGACAAACAATGCGGGGGAAATCTTTAAATATTAGCGTTGAGTCGGGGAGTATTACCCCTGAATAAAATGAATTTTGTGTACAAAAACTTTCATTTTGAAAAATGGTAACTAATTCCTGCTTATTTTCGATAGCATCCCCAAATAGGAGAATATTAACTAATTGTTAACAAGAAAATTTATTTAGTTTGTGAATCATGCTGTATCAATTTCATGCAATCATCAGCTGTAGACTGAGCACTTTTGAAAATACCAACCATGTAATTCAAAATAATCACTTAGGATTAAATTACTGAAACATAAGACACTTCAAGGAGATCTTACACGGAATCTGAACACCTGTTGTCCCTGTCGATAGAATTTCAGTTTTATTTAATTTTATAAAGGCCGCACGAACTTAATTTACGAGATCGAAAACAATTTTTTTTCGCAACTGGTTTGGTACATTACCGCCAGGAAATCGTTTGAAATAAACAATTCAATATCAGTGGTAACAATTTTTAGTATCTGGTTTGTATAATAGGTCATCAACCGATAAATTTGAAAATGAGTTTATAATAGGCTATCTGAGGAACTCATTTACCATACAAACAATTTAAAGTGTGATAAATTCTAAGGTATTGTTTATTACATTACGACAATAATATAATCACAGCGCCGTAACGTTGAGTGAGGGATATTGCAAAATTTTGTTTACCAAGATTTTTATCGAAAACAATCACATTAATGGCCATCGGTAGATTGGCTAAAGAGCGAGAGTTTACTGACCACAGCAGTTCATTAAACATAATTTCAGGAAATTTACAACCCACTGCAAGGGAAGTACGTCACTTTTGTGTTACCATTATTTTTTACAATAATTTACTAATGGTCAAATCAAGTTATAAACATCAATGATGTTTTACATCCGATGCCAAACGACTTTCGCGCTAGCTCTGTCTCCGTGAGAACCCATCTGATGAGCGAATGGCAGATTTCCATTTCGGTAAAATGGCATCGTGGCTTGTTATCAAGATGAATTTGAACTTAGGCCATTGACTCCGTCTGCTGAAGTTATCAGTTTCATTAATTCAAAATTGTTTAAAAAACTGTTCGCAATTTAAACACGAAAATGAGGCGCTCAAGGCTGAATGACAATGTTGAGGAAGAGTTGAGGTTTACTTAGTACCAGAAGGAGGGGGGGGAAGCAATTAAAAACCGAACCTAGTTCCTCCTCACTAAAGACAATTTTTTGAATATTTTCTACATTTCTACATTTTTCTCATCATCTTCAAGGTAAGGATTTTTTTTAAAACTTCATTTTTAAATGATTCAACTTTAAAAAATCTATGATCTTTTAAAGAAACGCGAATCGTCTTACACTTGGTTTCTTTTAGACCGTTTGTGTTTTCTATAATTTTTTACAACCACAGGGTTGGTCTGTAATGGGTAATATTCCACAAACGACATGCAGCCTTCCCATGATGAGCATTTTTGACGCGGGGTGAGGCTGGCATCTTTCAGTGGCTTGATTGTTGTTTGGCTTCCACATCAACGCCGCTTGGCACACTGACTGAGAATTTCTCCATCATACGAGTCTACTTTCTTTACCCCTAATGCTTTCACTCCACCTTTTCGTCTGCGCCCTCTTTACACCTCTATCGACCTCCCTCAGATCTCCTTCGCGTATCTTCCATGTCTTCCTTCACGATTCTACGTTTTCTTCGTTAATTTCTTTTTTGTACATGTTTTACGCCTCTGTTTTAATGCATCTCCTTCCTCGCTTCCTTTTTTACTACAGAATGCTATATGCTACCTGCTACCTTTCACCCATCAAATTTAATTGAACTAATGGGAGTGTCTTCGGAACTGGAAGCTGCCCTATTACATACGATCACTACGTTCCAGAAGAAGTCGTTCAGTTTTCCTTGACCCGAAGTGAAATTTGCCATAGACATTAAGCTATTTACAATTTGTTGTTGATTTTTAGCGCGTTTTTGAAAAAAAGTAAGGCTTCTAAATACTTTCCAACTTGTTTTTAGTTGTCTGTCAGTTGGTAGGTTCTTACATACCATCCCTCTTCCACATCTCCCGGTCCACATAGCCGATTCCCTTCCTCAAATCATCAATCCATTTATTTTGTTTCTTCCTCGCTTCTTTCTATTTCATAATGCGTTTTCTATTTATCTAAACGTCCATTTTAGTCGGGCCAAACTGGAATTCCCGGTCATACGCTTATACCTTAATTACGTTCAAACAAATTAAAACTGTTTTTAATTAATTACTCCATTCCTCAACATCGGAAAGATATGGGACCAGTGCCAAACTTCCAATTTTTAAGCACCTAACGTATGTAATCGCGACTTAATCGGCGGTGGTTATCTGTAACCGATCCAAGTAATTACGGTTATTTATACTTATGCAAATAGTCGGAATGAAATCTCCAAATTCCGCAATCCCGTAATGCCCTTTTGTGCCTTGGAATATGAGGTCAAGGTTAACTGCGCCACCTTGCCGGTTTCATCCTGGATTTTCGTATACCATTAAAAAACTAAAACCGTTTAATCGATCATTCGGCGGCTGTGAAAACAATTATTTAAATATTTCTACAGGAACGGAAGCAAAACGGATAAATTCACTACGAAACAATTAAACAAAATGAAAACACAAAGCTCACTCCTCGTCTCCTAGAGCAAATAACTAAATTAAGAAACTACGAAACTAAGAAACTTTCTAGATACCGGGTGTTCAGTAAAGCCGGTCGACTTCACAAATTTACTTCGTTACAATATACGTTGTCTTGGTCATTCTGATTCTTAGCATTATGTCCTTTTCACCCAACCAGTCGTCTGATACCCATCTCCTTTTCACCCACTTTGATTATCGCATTTTTCATGCTCTTCTGATGTAGTTTCATGACTTTAATGCAACAATAAAAATAAAACAATTTACGTGGCCACGTTTTCTGTGAAATACCACTTATATTCCAAATAAGAGCAATATATTATATAGGAAATAATTTTCATTCAAAATTTACTTTAAAAATAATTGCAATGAACAGAGCTGGGCAAAATACTTTCAAAAAGTATTTGAATACTAAATAGTAAATACTTTACACAAATCAAAGGTATTTGAATACTAAATACTTTTACGTCCAGCACAAGCGAATACTAGATACAGATACATTGAAAAGAATAAGTATTCAAATACTTTAAAAGTATTCTAATACTATCAAGGTATTCTAATACTATCAAAGGTATTCGAATACTTGTCACTCAAATACATTAAAAATGTAAAATAGTATACTAGATAAAAGTCTTAATACTACTTAAAAAATCAAGTTATACTTTGTATGGGGTTAGCTTTTTTTATATTTCTATTGTTATATACAAATTTAAGGGGAGTAAAAGCATATCGTTATTATTATATAGGAGGTACCTACCAGGACCTTTCTTATACCAGTTATATCCTTAAGAATACGTGTACCAGTTTTCAAAGCGTCGTGCACATGATACGTACGCCTTTCTGAAATTAATCCTAGCGATTTTGGAACAGATCCATTTTTGACCATCCGTTTGTCCGTGTGCATGATAGTTTGTTTAGAAACGTGCGATCGCTTTGAAAATTGGTACACATGGTCTTAAGGATATAAGAAAGGTCGCTATTGTTTTTAAGTTACGTAGACTATCGAGTCAAAAAGTTTCACTCCAGGATCGTTCGGTATTCAGTTGTATCGGATTTTTATATTTGATTTTGTGACAATGGAAACTTTCCCTAAACATTTCTAGAGGTGAGATCGACCGGCCCGTAGAATCCATAATTTCAAACAGTTCCAAGATTGGGTTACCAGTTCAAAAGTTACAGGCTTACAGCCCTTTGAATTTCCTTTCGAAATTGGGTTCTAGTCCATAACTTTTGATTGAGAAGTCTAATCGAAAAAGTACGAATTGTTTTGGATTCTACGCACCGAAATTAATAAGAAAAAGTGTTTTCCCGAAAAATTTTGGTGTAGTCGATTTTTGGTAAAAAAGGAATGTTAAGTGTATTCAAATACTATGCGAAGTATTCGAATACTTTACGAAGTATCCAAATACTAAATAATTGTGAAAGCATTTGAGTTACAAATACAAATACTGCTTCCATAAAAGTATTTAATTACAAAGTATTTGAATACTAAAAAGTATTTACAAAATCGAATACTGCCCAGCTCTAGGCCAGTGAAGCCATGAATTTGGAAGTCTACTTTACTGAACTTTGAACAAACTCTTTAACTGACTTTTTTTTAATATCTAATCCAATTTCATGAGCGCGTATGAATATTGTGTAAACTTAGAAAAAAGCTTACGCTACTATAGTCATATTAGTATTATATTGATGTTTAAAAAATAAGGATTTTCAACAAGAACCAGGGAAAACTTTTTTTGCACCTGAGCGTATGCAGGTAAGTGCAGAACCTTTTTTGTTTTGCTTGAAAGTTTTGCTTTTTTCTTTTTGTAATATGCATAATTTGTCATTTCTTAAAATAGCCTAGGTTTGTAATATGTCATCTCTCTCATCTTTTTGTTGAACGCTTTGCCTTTTCCGCACTCCTAGTGCATTAATAGTAGTGAGAAATTGAGCCCGATCCCAGAATTTCAATTAAATCGCGTGCCAGAATTAATTGATCAGAACAAAAATGTAATTTCAGAGAAATAATTAATATGATTCAATTAAATCTGTGAAACCGTCAAAAAAGAGCGCAATCAAAACGCAAGTCAAATTAAAAACCGCGCACATGAATTCTGTACAAAATTAAACCAGAAAACCAGTTTTTTAAACCATCCGGAATGACGCACGTGACCCAGTGTTTTTTTTTTCACCGGGGATTGGATCATAAAACATGGTTACGCAACCGAAAAATCCCTCAGTAAGGCCACGACTTTCATCGGAGAGTCACAAGGTCACGTTACTGGGAAATACCCTTCACCAAGGTCACGACCAAAACCGACGTGGGGGGGGGGGGTTAAAGCAGACATGATCTATGCCTTGGTTGTCAGTATCAGGTGTACGGGGTATTCAGCTAATGTAATTTGGGATTTTCTCCCGGTTATCTTTTCCTGTGTACTGGATGGCGTCATTTGGACATCCTCTTTTCCAAAATTATCGATGATTAAAGTTGCCGAACCTCAAATGTGGTTCCTTGTTAGAATCCCCCATTAGACTTTGTAAATTAAAACATCAATTCGGAATTTCAAAGGGACACTGGAAGTAAAAAATGGCCACGTCGAAGCATGGTGTAGAAAAGAAACCGGAACCGCGCTTGGATTTACTAATAGACGTAAATGAGCAATACTTTTCGTACAAAAGAAATCAGCGTGAAACATGTAATCAACGAAAATTGCGTCGCCCTTATTTTCAAATTTAGGAAACAATACTTGTGGGCTTACGACTTAGAAGAATAAACACAGTCTTGGGAGGGTGTGTATACAAGAATGCTCCTAAACAAATAGCGTGCGGGTGCTGATGTCAGGTGAACACAAAAGGACAACGGTGACGGAAAACTGTACAGGTTTGGGTCAATATTCCTTGAAGTAAACAAAAGAAAAATGTCCAACGTGGACGTTCCTCTATTATCCTACGGTAATTGGAGAGTGTTGCTATAAAGTACGAAATAATCGAGTCCGGAAGTATAGTAAGCATGCGATTCTGAAAATTTTCCTGTTTGTGTGTTTGCGGCGTCTCTATTGTTAAGGTGGGGCATTACTTGTAGGTGGCTATTTAGAAATAATAACCCCGTTAACAGTAATTTCGCTATTGTTGTTGTAAATCTGAAGTGTTACCGATCCACCTACTGCAGAAGATCGTTTGTTCGAGTACGCTTGTGGGAAAGTATGGAGGAGAAAAAATTGGAAACTAGGAAATTGTGGTGTAATTGATTGCATGCGATCAGCTGTAGAAAAAGAGAATGACCTTATATGTATTTGGAGTAGATACTTTACCGTATATATGTATCTTATTATCACAACCGTTGAACCCGATTCCCACGAGGCGCATAGTTAACCTAATATCGGACGAGCATGTAAGTTAGTGACGTGCAAATTATCCATAGAACGAAATAAATGTAGATTCAATCGTTACAATCACTACCTACATTGTTCGTGACAGTCTAACTTAAAGGGAATTTATTTGGGCATGTTACAAATGAGGCGAATTTGTTTAGTTCCTGTAGATTTACATTTACCTGTGCATGCAATGGGTCCAAGCCTATAGCAGTTATTTTAAACTCGATATTTATTTGAAGAGCATCCAAACTGTCAGGATATTTTATAAGTCTACGGTTGAACGTGTTTAGTTTGCGTGATGACCCGAAATGAGACTCGAAGGGTTCGTTTGGTAGACCCCGTCTTAGATTATTGAGAAACCTGGGACCCGTTTATTTCTTATTTTTACCCGCTCAGCATTTTTATACTTTCCTCTTTTTAGCACTTCTGTCCTAGCCTTCTGTTTTCGATTTCAATTTTCTATACCGATACATACGCAAGGGCGTAAGTAGAAAAGTTTTAATCTGAAGGAAATAGTCTGCATTCGGTCACGCCACTATGAAGCCCGCAATATGCTTTCTGTATTAATAGTAAGTTAATGAGAAGGCATACGGTGGTGGTGGATATACATTTTGATGAAAAATTGCACGTAAAGGTACCAGTTGCGTTTCGTCTAATAATAGGGTTTTGTTTTGTTTAACCTACAAGGGTTATTTCCTCAAGGTGCGTAGAGCTACTAATGAATAAATAATTCCTACAACTCTACCTTACTGTTATTCAAATGGAGCCATAAAAGCATATTTGTAAATGACTTAAATACAAATTTATGTTATCAAAATTCAAATTTGGCCACGGCGATCATTCAAATACAATGAAATAATTAAGAAACATTATGGGCTCATAAAAACGTATATACTTACATTATATTTAACTCAATGGGATGTAACGTCTTTTTTATTCTTTTACGAAATAAATTATATATTAGCTTATTCAGGTTTACCAACGTGTGTAGGAAGATATTTTAATGGCATCCTAAATTGTGCTGAAGGCATTAAATCTTAAAATTTCAAAGGCGTGTGAATAAGTGAGAAATTGTGAAGTGATTGAACGTGAAGTCGTTACATTGGCAATTTCTATTGAAATTATGGTGCCTCCGTATCAATACCGTATTTGGTACTTCCACGTTTAATGCCTACTTATATTTAACTAGTAAATTGCCCCAGACAAGCCACTATTCTGCTTTTAATTTAAATTCTCGTCTTGTCACTTACATTTTAGGCATTGGTTCATAGAAAGTTGTTTGTAGGTAAAGTATTTGTAGTGAAAGGGAGGGTATATTGTAGATCCTTCTGCTACCCTTTTGTCCAAACTTCCCCGACTTATACATATCCGTATTAGAAACACTGTAATACTAGAAAAATAGTGGATACCACTTCAAATTGGGTTCTGTTCGTTGTCACTGGCAATGACACTAAACGCGAATCGGCGGATCGTATAAAAGTGCTCCCTACTAAACCCAAAGTTCTTCCTCAGGAAAACTCACATGTGGTTTATTCCACCCATGTGAAGCTGGCCCCTCCACATGAAATAATTTGACAAAAATGTGTCGACAGTTAGTGCTACGTTAGTGCTCTTTAGTGCTGCTACCTAATATGAAAAAAATTAAAAAAACCGGGACGGCGCCAACTTCACACTCAACTTTTATTTATGGAAATAACGAACGCACACGGAGTTAGTGATTAGTGCAATTAAATGCCAGACAAACAGTGTCAAATTCTTTGGCTGTTCCTAAAAATGTCAAGTGTAAAGTTAGCGCCGCCCATACATTAATTAGATGAAACCACATGTTAGTTAATGGCTCTTTTGTGCTCGAATATTGCGATGATAAATTTAATTGTAAAACTAGACCTTTCTCAAAATAAACCTTATAAAATATTAGAAAACTTGGAAAGACTATCTATCGATCTTGATTGAGCAGATATTCGAAATATGATCGCTTATCAGTTTTCTTAACCAAAGTCAATACATAGGTGTAAGAAACAGGATTGACATTGATATTCAATGTCCCACATAGCATTCGATATCTTATGTATATACATTTTAAATCCATAATGTACAGGGAATATCCTGTCCATCTTATGTATATACTATGTATATTCATTATAGGATATGCATATGTATTTTATGTTCAGTATGGATATTCTATAAATATACATTTTGGATGTGCTATGTATATACATGGGATTATATGTTATGTATATGCGTTTTGGATTTGATACATGCGTGTTCTGTATTACCGACGTTACAAACGTTAGCGTCTCATTTTCTGTGAATTACGGCGATGAAGATAGTAAGGTGCTATTGCAAATACAGCTCATTTTTCTAAAATCAGGAGTGTTATTCTGCGAGTTATTAATGAGTTTGTTTGTCTAATTTTGACAGTGAAAGTAATGATTTTTATTTCGTGTGTGCATGATCTAAAGTTGCAAATATGTGTTAGTGAGATGTAAAGACTGGATGGGAATTAATATAAGGAGAAGAATGGCAGGTATGTTAGCAACCTATTTGTTATGAACTCGCGCTATTATAGTGTTGAACAAGAACACGATCAAAATGACTCAAGACTACAGTGTTAAATAAAACAATAATAATTTCTTAAGCACATTTTCCATTGTATACTAAGAGACTTAATAAACAAAAAGCTCCACTCCATGAAAAGAATTTATTTATGAAGGTATAGAGAGCTGGGCAGAATACTTTCAAAAAGTATTTGAATACTAAATAGTAAATACTTTACACAAATCAAAGGTATTTGAATACTAAATACTTTTACGTCCAGCACAAGCGAATACTAGATACAGATACATTGAAAAGTATTCAAATACTTTAAAAAATAAGTATTCAAATACTTTAGAATGTATTCGAATACTTTCAAAAGTATTCGAATACTTTAGAATACTATGTATTCGAATACTTCGAATACTTTGAAAAGTATTCGAATACAGTAAAAAGTATTCAAATACTTGTGACTCAAATACATTAAAAATGTAAAATAGTATACTAGATAAAAGTCTTAATAGTACTTAAAAAATCAAGTTATACTTTGTATGGGGTTAGCTTTTTTATATTTCTATTGTTATATACAAATTTAAGGGGAGTAAAAGTAATAATTTCAAACAGTTCCAAGATTGGGCTACTAGTTCAAAAGTTACAGCCCTTTGAATTTTCTTTCGAAATTGGTTTCTAGTCTATAACTTTTGATTGAGAAGTCTGATCGAAAAAGTACGAATTGATTTGGATTCTACGCACCAAAATTAATAAGAAAAAGTGTTTTCCCGAGAAATTTTGGTGTAGTCGATTTTTGGTAAAAAAGGAAGGTTGTACACTGCCTTTTTTGAGTCCCGAAAAAAAATTGTCTCAGAACGACCCGGAAAATTTTCTTATAGAATGTGGCCTGTAGAATCCATAATTTCAAACAGCTCCAAGATTGGGCTACTAGTTCAAAAGTTACAGCCCTTTGAATATTCTTTCGAAATTGACTAAATATTTGTGAAAGTATATGAGTTACAAATACAAATACTGCTTCCATAAAAGTATTTAATTACAAAGTATTTGAATACTTTAAAGGTTTTGAATACTAAAAAGTATTTACAAAATCGAATACTGCCCAGCTCTGGTATTGATGCTAGTAAACTTTCCGAATGTTAGAGGAATCTCTACAGAACATCCATTCTGAATGTATACAACATACATAGAATATCCTATTGAACATCTTTTGCATATTACAGGAATATTCATGATATATCCAGTTGTCAGTATACCAATATACATTGCATGTGTGATGCATATACATAAGACATCCAAAACGTATATACCTACTATGTATTATGTGAAGTCTATGCCAAACTTATATCCCATGCACATACATCGGACATTTGCGACATACTTTTCCACATTCTATGGATATACAATATCCCACGTGGAATGTACATGGTATATGCAATGTATATAGATCTGCTATGTGGGGTTGTTATCCAGATTGATCCATGCATTCCTAGATAATTTAAACCATAGAATCGCGGAGCCATATACGCATCCAGGTATAGGTAGGTACACATCTAAGATCTAAAGGCAAACAAAACCTTGTTTTTCTTTATGTTTTGGAAGTAATCTGAACTAAACTCCATGAATATCAGAATCAGAAATGCACTTACTTCCTTGACTAAGCCCGCCAGGAGAGATTGACCTAAAGAAAATGTGCAACTAATGAAAATTTTGTAAATTTGATAACTAAGTTTTTTACACAAAAATCAAAATACATTAAGTTATGTACATGTACAACCTACAACACGGCAATACGACTATAAGACGAGAAATACAACAAACCCTTATCATACATAACACCCGGATAAATATTAATACCTACGTAATATAATTAATAAGTAAATATGCTTCTAATAATTAAAGTGTGTAAGGAGACTGTACCTGAAACCCCAAGCCTCTTTTTTTTATTGTTTCTCGTCCGCCAAACCACCTTTTTTCAAATTCTAGAAAGAACGGGACACCGTAAAAGGTGCAGGGTGTCCTCCCTCTCTCCAAAGTTGCACATTGAACAGAGCTTTCTCTCATCATCTCTCTCTGATCTGTCATTTTAAGTATAGTACCCGGCACCTTAACTTAAACATCCACCGTAAAAGTATTCCCATTTGTCATACACCCCACACTCTCCACGTCCGCAACGAGTTCACCATTGTGATTACAGAAGGACGACTCTCTAGCTCTCTTTTCAACCTCCTCCCTGATTCCCATTCGCATGTCGTGTATCTTTAAAGGTAGTTTTTATTTGGCGTAGGTATATAAAAATAACAATTCACTCAAGCGCAATTCTCACAAGTTTCGTGCTTCTAATTGTTGGAATGTCCGCTTTTTCTAAGGGTAATGCGCTCCCCACTGAATTTTAGACATCCCCGAATTGTTGTTTTCTGCTTCGAATTCTTGAAATTTCATTTTCTTCCAGTGAAAATGTTTCAATTTAGTTTGAATCTGCAGGATTCATTACAAATAAGCACAGAAGCACAGAAAAACAGTTTATTCAATGGGAATTTGTTATTTTATTGCATATTTTTCCATTTTAGAATGTTTTTAATTGCATAATTACTTATTACCACCCGCACGTTTTATAGGATGATGTAAAAAACAACCCTCCACGGAAATGCACGTTTTGAAGCACCAGGAATCCGAACCAAACAAAATCTCGATGATGCCAGTCGGTCTGTGGGTGTGTCTGTCTGTATTCTCATTTCCGGCTAAACGGATGAACCGATTGGAACCAACTTTGGTATTTGTGCTAGCAATAGCACTTTTTTATGTCATCGTTCGTTGCTAACTTTTAGGGGGGTCCACTTTACAATGTTGGATAGGATTCTATATTTCTGGATCTAGATACATTTAAAAATCATGATCTGGATCCAGGTCAAAGATCCACACGTAAAAAGGGATCTAGATCAAGATCCTCCCAAAATGATCTAGATCCTTTATAGATCCCAAAATGATCTAGATCCTTTATAGATCCCTCATAGATAAATTTGGTTTACATGGGTGGATTTGTGTGACTTGATTCATAAAATATTCTAAATACCGTAAGGGGTGAAGCAACTTTTAAGGTAATAAGATTATTTTTAGTGTTATCGCTTTTTTTTATTGTTAAACAATAGTTTTAAAGTTTAAAGATATTAGCAATCTGCACCATTAAATGGCAAAACATAAACTCCAATAAATTATGCATTAAATGTACAGAAAATTTTATTAAGTATCTAACACTAATTATAATTACAATTAATTATGCACATGTATGCTTAAAAGGAAAATTTACTTAAATGCATTCTGTGTTCTCATTTTGTTCTCTTTTAAAATCAATAGAGTTTCAAACATTACGTCGGTTAATCTATTTCTACGAGGAGAATTTGCCCGCCTACACTAAATATTCTTTCTATGGGTGCTGAAGAGGGCCGCACACAATTATATTAAAAAAAAACATTCTTTTACAGCAGAGTACTTATTTAATTGATAGTATGTATTATCTGCATCATTAAAATATTCATTGCACTGTACAGAAGTTGTGGTTTCGGTGTGGGTACTACTTCTTTTTAAAAAATCAAAAAAATCATAATCAGAGGAAATTTCATCCCCAGAATTTGCGTGGCTTTCGATTTCACGGTCATCTTCTTGCGTTCCTAGCTCTTCTATTGCACTATTTAAAGAATTTTTGCAGGAATCTTCTTCATTTTTAAAAGGAGCAATATCCAACCATTTTAATTTAAATTTTGAGTTTGAAATTGTGGCCAAGAAAATGGTCGACTTGCAAAATTTCTTATGTTCATTAAATTACCAAAACGTTTTTGAAGGCCATTTAGTAAACATTCATGTAATTTTGAACAGAATTTTAAATTTGTCATAGCTTCCAGTGATGCTTTAGTTGTAAAAACTGTTGGTAAAACAGTTCCTATGCGACTAGATTGTTCGTTTTGTAAAATATCTATACCAAGTGCTAATGGTTTTAAAATATGTTCTTTTAAAAACATTAAATGGGATTGTCGAAACTCGTTTATTTTTAACACTTTGCAAAGCTCATTTATTTTAATTCAACGCTAAGTAGTTTTATACATGCATGTATGCTTAGCATTTCAACGATTTAGACAAGGAACTTTCAATTTAATACCACATATATTTTCCACTATGACCGATGCTTTAGTGGATACTACTATATTCCACAAGGAGAAAACTTTTTGTAAAACTAAATCGTGAATTTTGTAATTCCTGCGGCAGCTAGCGCATCCACAGTAATAATAATGCTGAGGGTATGTAAGCAACATTTAAAATGTAGGGGCAAAAGCACTTACGAGGTGTCATTATTAAACCCTGGTAATGGTTCAACATCTACGTCATTTTGATGATGTACCTATCTCTGTCAGTGCCTTGCCTTGTATTCGAGACGGGCAGTGTTGACACTGGGCCACTACTTTATTGTCATTTTTTGAAATAATTTTGTAAAATTTACCATTTAAAATAAACGGAGCTTCCATCTTAATTCTTAACCCTGTTAGATGGCACATTCAAATGAGGATCTCGCTATAATCCTTTACACGGGTTGCGAAATTTCAAGAAAAAGTAGGTGTTAGGGATTCGAAAAATCTAGGTGCATAAGTGAATTTGCATAAATACCAAAAAAGTCTTGGATTTTACGTTTACTTAGTAGCCCAAAATGTCGCCTGTTGTAGAACTGAATTTTTTGTCGTAAAAATGACATTACAAATCCTTAAATTTGCGACATATCGCGCAATATGATTCTAAATAATATGCTTATAGGGAATCACTACTTAAGAACTTAAAGCAAAGTGGTGTGCTTACCTGCATAACAAAAACATGTTTTTCGTATCACTCAGGTAGGCGACATGCCCATGAATTAGATGTACTGTACTGTCAACAATTACCGGTAATGCGGTAATACCCCCTAAGCTTAACTACCCGGTAAAGCTATATCTAGGCTTAAAATGCGGAAAATCCCAAAAACTTGAATGGGACATATTTATTCTTTAAATAGAAACGATTTACTCCGACAATGTTAAATATTGCAAAAAAAAAACATTTTTATATAAATTAAAATTGGTCTTTGGATCTACGACTTGGAAGATCGGTTATAAGATCCAGATACAAGATCCATGTGATGGATATGGACATTCGCGTATGCTCGGAGTTTTAGAGGCTGTGATTTTCGGCTATTTTCACGTAGGTCTTTGATGGCAACAAACTTCCTAAAACACTTATTTCCGCGATGATGAAAATTTCGAGAATATTCCACTTAATATTTTACGATTTGTTAATCGCATTTGAAGCGAAAGGCATTCTGGTAATTTATAAAACAATTTATCGCGGTTGTGAAAAACCGTGCACACAGAATAGAAATATAAATCTGATACAGTGAGGGGTAATAAAATAAACGAAGCGTCTTAAGCTATGGTAAGATGGATAAAGGACCTGCTCTGAAGTACAACCGCTTTAGCGATTGTAATCTTTATGCTTGTAGTAAATGCGAGCGCTTTAAGACATTATAAACTAATTACAGCGACAAAATAAGATTTCTAATTCCTTTCGAAAAGTACCTACTCCGTAATCACTCATTGCGTTGTGTGGGTATAATCAATAAGGCACTTAATGCTACTGTGTAGTACGCTTTTACGGTGCAATAGGCGCACCTTCGAAATTATTTTGCAAGGATTTAATGAGGATTACAATTCAAGATTTTTACAATCTTCGATCAAGTTGGCAAAAGTTCGAGGTCTCTTTGCTAAACTGTACTTTATCTACATAAAACACTTCATCGTGAGTTGTAAATAAAGGCCAGAGGTGTTTAAACTAACAGTTTTAAGTTATCGAACTCGTGAACTTGTAATCTGAATTGTTAATTTAAAATCAAAAACCTCTTATTAATCTCAATTTAAAAACAACCAAATCTCGAGATACGTAAACTTCTATAAATAGCCATACACCTCGTGACTCACAATTCCTTATCAGCCTGATAAAAATGCTAAACCATTTTCGACTGACTCACAGATCCGCGTTTACTAAAATAATCCACATTTGAATGAAGTAAAATGTTAAATGTAGAAGTAGGGTTCCTACAACAGCAATTAATTATTGTGCTGAAACTGAGTCTGAAATCTGTCAAGTTACGGCGACTGGAAATTGTAAGCCATTAACAAAATTGTTTGAAACGTCAAAATTTCGCATTGTTTCCGTTTGTGTAGGTAGAAAAGAACTTTCCCATGACCACTCCAAATACGTCTAAGCTACGGTTTTGCAAACGACGTTAACGAAAATTACTACATTTAAAAAGCGTGCCATAAATTACCTGTTCTTTAACTGTAAGCTAAGGTTGTCGTGAGTCATACCAATAAACAGTATTGTGTATGTAAGTGAAGGAAGTAATTTTCGGACTGTCATAAATTGCTCAATATGGATTATTAAGGTTTTACTACCTGTGGCTGGGATGGTGTCAGTGACCACTTTGTCGGAAAGTTTTAACGCTTTTTGGTTAGGGTTTAGAAATCCCTGCGGTCGTCTGAGACGAAACTGTCGACCTCATCCAATCGAGTAGGTAATAATCAAGTAACAGAATCTTCAATTTTCCTGGAAATTACTTTTATTTTTCAAGTACTGAGTTGTATTAATTGTTGCAATTTATTTCACTATTTACAAATGTCTTGCTTCTACTCGGCAGTTTGTTTAGTAGTCAAATGTAAGCAGCTTAGAATTCACGGAAAGAAGCGGAACGAAGTCCAATAAAACCCTAACCATAAAAGTAGGTACCTTCTTGGGAAAGTGTTAAAAACGAGCTTTTTCAAAATATAACATGAAAAATGCAGGTCCGTATTAAAAAAAAACTAAGTTGATGGATCTAATCATGCCAGCTTGTATGGGAAAAACTTGTAATGACCAATGTCACAAAAAAAACGGGTGACATATCTCTTACGGTTTGCGAGATCCCAATGGTCACTCTGGAATTTGGGAGACCCTGTATAAGAATCAATGGACCATTTATTCAAAATCATTTGATGCTCCCGTGCTCAATAAATTGAAGCATTCTCGCTCAGTGCATGTTTTTTTAGAGCCAACCCCTATACGCGAATGAAAGCGAATCAAAGACGATAATATCTAAAGATTTCCCCGAATTGTTTGTCTTCAGCATCGAATTCTTGAAATTTCAATTTTTTTCTAAGGATATTACGCCCCCCATTAAATTTTTGAGGAATTGAAATGGAAAATAACCCCCATCAAAGACGATTCACTGATAATATGCTAAGATTTAACCCGATCTCCTCCGCTTTGCTTGTCTTCTGCTTCGAATTTTTGAAATTTCATTTTCTTCAAAGGCAATACACCTCCCACTGAATTTTTGAGGAATTTGAAACAGAAAAGAACCCCTATACACTGTTGAGAGCGAATCAAAGATGATTCGACGCTACTTTGCAGAGATTTGAGCCGACTTCCCCCGAATTGCTTGTTTTCAGCATCGAATTCTTGAAATTCCAATTTATTTCTAAGGGTAGTACGCCCCCCACTGAATTTTTGTGGAATTTGAAACAGAAAACAACCCCTATACATTACTGAGAGCGAATCAAAGGCGATTAAACAAAAATATGCAAAGATTTAAGCCGACCTGTTCGGCACTGATTGTCTTCTGCTTCGAATTGTTGAAATTTCAGATTCTTGTAAGGGTCATACCCCCCCCCCCCTGAATTTTTAAGGAATTTGAAACAGAAAACAACACCTATACACTATTGAAAGTGAATCCAGGAAAAGTGCGCCATAAATTCAACGATCTCCCCCGCATTGTTGTTTTCTGCTTCGAATTTTTGAAATTTCAGTTTCTACAAGGGTAATACGCCCTTTCCAGAATTGTTGAGCATTTTGAAACAGAAAACCACCCCTATACACTACTGAGAGCGAACCAAGAACGATTTAACCATAATATGTAAAGATTAAAATCGACCTCTCCCCGATTGCATGTTTTCTTTCGATTTGTTGGAATGTCGCTTTGTTACAAGTATCATAAGCCCCCCCCCCCCCAACTACTAAACTTTTCAGGAATTTGAATCAGAAAACGACCCTTATACACCAGAGAGAGCGAATCAAAGGCGATACAACGACAGTATGCAAAGATTTAAGACGACCTCCCTCGCATCGCGTTGTCTTGTGTTGTAATCAAATTTGGAATGGAGCCCGGTGCATCTACCGGTAACGTAATTATGCTAATTCAGAGAAACGCTTCTATCTCAGTAACCACTTATTTTAAGGATGTTGGGCTGATTGGAAAGATATAAAATAAGCCACAACTTTTATAAGAAATGCAAATCGCGTTTCGCGAACGGATTTAGCGAAATTTTTTAAAATTCGAAAAATTCGCGAATTATTTTTTTCTTTATGACGCTAACAGGTAAAACTTGTACTTTACGAAAAAACATTTTTCTATTTCGGTGTCACAATGATGATTTTGTACAACTGTTTTCGGCCTAAAACAGTTGTACAAAGACAGTGATTATAGTCGTTTTTTTTTGGTAACTCATCTCTTAAGTTGGCAGTTACTAGTTAGTACAAGTAGGTACTTCGTTGGGTACTTCCATGTTTGAACTTCAAAATGCCAGTCTTACTACGCTGCCAACCTAAAACTTAACGGCATAAAAAGTGTTCCCAACATAAAACATGTTAGTTCTAATGTTCCCTATAGTTTCTGATAATGATTTTTTTAAATTAAATTAAAGCACCGAAATAGAAAAAATAGTATGAAAAACGCGTGTTACAATGCTTTATTGTAATACTCCTATCTTGCGGACACTCGTGGCTACACTTCGCGTCGCCACTCGTGCCACAAGATAGTCGTATTACAATAGGTTGCATTGTAACACTTGTCTTTCAATATACTATTTTATAACCTGTTTGGCAAACGGAAAAACTGGCATATCTTCAAGGTATAGGCTTATTGCAAAAAGTTCTAGGACTTTAGCACAATTCCCCTAAAAGTAATTTAAAACCGCACAAGTGGGACGGACAAAAAACCCCAAAAACGAAATGTTTTTAAAATTTAAAACAATTATGGTGTTGTTTCATTTCATCTGTGTGTTGCGTGGACGAATTACTGGGTATGGTAGACGTTGATCTCCTCTTAAGAAATATAGAATGTTTTGCAGTTGCATAAATATCTAGAACAAATGATATACTTTTTAGATAGCACTTGTATAAAAATGAAGAAAACGTGCTCGAATCTCTTTACAAAATCATTAATAACCTATTATTAAGAAAGTTCAAGTGTGGTCGTTACAGATACATTCATTACGATAAATGCCATTGAGCTTTGAAATCAATCTACTTATATAAAATCACTAAATAAGAACGGTCAAGAAAGGTTACATGTAATCACAGCGAAATGCTCTTGAAATCGACGAAAAGGATTGCGAAGAAAACGGAGTTTGACCTTAGGTGTTAGGGATTTCTTCCGTGTGCATCGCCTACTTTTTTGTAACGTTTTCGAACAAATAGTAATTTAACACCGTTGTATTGGTAATAGCGTGAGTGCGGGACTGACCTGGGCTAACCTTTCTAGTAGAGCATCGAACCAACCAACTCGTAAGCGTCGACTGAAGACAATTTGCACTTCAAAATGACATCTCCTCAAGACGGAATTTATCCCGCTAACTCCTTCGAGCAATGAAGCAGTGATTGCGTTCGTAGATAATTTATTTACATTACAAAAGTGGGAAATTGAAGGATAGGCTCTCTTTTCTTGTTATTATTATTATGTTAGTACCTACTCGTGGGTTTAATTATACATCGAACGAAATAAAGTTGTACAATTGTTATTGATATGGAACTTAATTGAAGGTGCCTTTATACTCGTTATCTATCATCTCGCAGAAATTTGCATTAAATAAGGCGATTGTAGGGAAATTAGGCATGTAATCTCGGACTGAATAGAAATGTTTTGATTCCCCCATTTCACACAAATTAAAACTACCCTACATGCACTTAATTACCCAATTAAATCATTGCCCAAAGAACGCAGCACCTGCACGCCCCTTCAATTTTAGTCAACGCCATTAAGCCCCTATTGTTGCAACAACAATTAATAATTACTCCAACATTCTTGCTTAACGTGCCGTTATAAAATCTATTATATTTCCCCGTAATTAGAAAAAGTCGTAAATAATTGCGTAAAGTAATAATTGGTTGACATTCATATAAAAAGCTTTAATTAGTTTGGTATTTTATAAATGTATCTTCTTAATTATTCCTAAAGATCAACTGTTCGAGCGATCAAACATATTGAAATTAATGATTCCCGCAATGTACTATATAGGTACACTTGCAATCTACTTAGCTTATGGTCTTGTTAACCTCGACCAGACAATAATGCCCAATTAATTTTTCCCTTCGCCTTAATCGTGGATTGTTTCATTGAATCAGATAACGCCGTACGTCCGTCGCTCGGTGACACAGATTTTTGATTTGTTTCCAGAAGCATTGATTCGGACCAGGAAAGGGGTCATTTTAATTAAATAAGAATGCAAAACTTCTCGATGGTATTGCAGTTTAATTATAGGTGATAATCTTTTGGTGCTTAAAATTCTCTAGATCTATAGATAACGTGGATCCCCTTAATCGTCTGCAATTAAGAATTTCTTCGTTCATTTGCCCCAGACAGGTGCCTCCTAAATCAGCATATTCAGTTTTCATACTCTAAAACGTTTTGAACCAATTGCGACACGGAGCGCTAATGCATTTTTTAATGCACTCGACTCACTTTAACCCTAGCCGTGAGGTTATCCATTATCATACTAATGAATACCATTGCAATTAATACACATCGAACATTACAATTTTGTAATTGTTCATAATTCATAATTGTTCGCAGTTAATAATACCTCTTTATCGGTGATAATTGCCAGACGACCCACACTCCTTTTGACTTACGCCTAAATAAACTTATAAATAAATTAAAATGCTCAACATTGAAAACCTATTATTTTTTCCTTAAGTATCAAACGCACCTGTCTAAACAAATTGCGGTTCATTCAACTTCTTAAGAACAATGTTTTGCCTTTCAAGAAGGGCCTGTGCGTAAAATACCTACTTCGTAAAGGTAGTTCCCTCAATCTTTATTTTTTCAGAATCTTTTTTTAGGGAAATGCCCAAACGAAAAATCGAACTGTACCTACATATGCAATCAATGTGCAAACAAGGGAAATAATGGCGTTCCATCAATTTAATGTTGGGGGTCGTGAAGTTGCCCCCCCCCCTCCATTTGTTTTTTTAAAATCATTTTTAGAGAATTGCACAATGCGCAAGTATTTGACATTTCATTATTTTAATGTTGGGGGGTAACTTCACGCGGGTATGAAACACGTATTCATTAACCCGACATTATACAGGGTGTTGTGCTAAACAGAGGAATATAAACTTGTGGTTATTTTCGTTCGTAAAGTGATTTAAAATGATATTTCGCCACCTTTATCGACGTAAATGTAAATATTTAATTTCAGATTTTGTAAGTGCATCGAAGAAGGCGTGCATGCATAACTATGTCATTAATTAATGGTTCACTCAAATATACGATAAGTATACACACAGACACCTATTTTAAATAATTTTATGGCAATGGTGGGTACCCTCCCAATAATTTTCATTTCGACGTATGTACAATTATTACTATAACATAATTGCTTTTGTATGTCACAGACTTCCTTCTGAAATAACCGTAAGCGTTCTCAGATCGAATACGTACTATGTAACTAAAATTAATAAAGCTGAAGGGTGTACATTAATTAACTTTTTCGAATTTAATTAAACCAAATAAGCAATCGCTTCGTTTCAACATCCTTAGCGCCCGAAACGAAATGTTCGTCGATTTACAGTAGTAGGTTAAGAGGTATTTAATACGCCTTCCCGTAATCTAATTTGGAATTATTTACTTAAGCCATTTTCGCGTGGCCTCGGTACAGATACGAAAATAAACAGTTTTCAAAAAGCGTTCCTATCAAATTTGTTTAATAGATGTTCTGTGTGAGAAAATCAAACGACCTCTACTTACAATCGTTCACTGCAAAGTCAATATTTAAAATTATTGTAGTATTTAGATAAGGACACTTTTGTTTGAGTAATAAATGGAAACTAAAAGATGAACACGTAAATCGGTTTAAATGTAGCTAAATATAATTTTAATTGCAGTATAAATATTTGAAATACTAAACAATTCAAATTAAAAGTAAATAAGTGCTCGAATGTAAAAATGTCCACATGGTCAAACAAAACGTAGAAAAAGGATGGGAGCTCACTTAGAAAATGTGCAAAAATAACATTATCATTTTGTGTATGCATGTGCATCAAACAAGGTCAATTGCAGCAGATGTCCTAATTTTGCAGTAGGTTTAATTTCAATATCTCGCACTAATTTCGGATTTGCAAATTAAATTTAGATTTTAGACAACAAATTTTCCACTTTTTTTATGCGGGTACAAAAACACCTCACCATTATTATAAAAAATGATTTAACGTTTTTGGGTTTTTAGTTAGATTAAGTGTGCATAACTAATTATAGAGTACGTTTTAATTTTTTGTCTCTCGCTTCAGATACAGTTGTTATATAAATTATTGTTAATCCAATACGATGCCCCGAAACCATTCGAAGATATATCTCACTCAGTTTTTGTAACAGAACTTTATGAATGTTGCTCGTGGTTTGTTTGGTGTTAGTTAAATGACAAGACAATCTATAACTTCATTAAATATGAGTTAGAGTTTAGCAATCGTTCCGTTAGGATGACTCGGGGCTTACCTAATAAATAACGGATGCGTTGTAATTTAATTTCACTTTATGAGATCAAACTGGGTTATTGCGAGCATTTGAAGGCTCTGCTAAGTATAATAGTGCATAATTATAACTTTTAAAAGTACGTAACGTTATAGGCGAAGCTTGGATCGACTTCGAGCTTTTCGCTGCGTAATATCGCCCAAGCGATCCATACAAATGAAAAAAATCACCAATTCCTTTATGTCTTTTTATGTAACAACGCCGATATTTATTCTTATAGACATTAAAGAACAAAATGGCGTATGCATGATGCAAAGAACCATTCGACGCCACTCGCCCTAATTACGCAAACACAGTGGCGTAACTAGGTAGGTGCCGAAGGTGCCGCTCTGAGAGGGCAAGGGCGCGCTCTAGCACGGTTGTAGGACAATTCGCACCCGGACATTTCGCACCAAGGAAAATTCGCACCAAAGATATTTCGCACCCGGACGTTTCGCACCCGGACGTTTCGCTCCCGGACAATTCGCACCCGGATAATTCGCACCGGAATAATTCGCACCAGAATTTCGCTCCCCTGAGAGGGTATTTTGTGTATGGTTGACTTTTAACATAGAAAGTCGGCTGTGAAGTATTAAATTAACTCAGAGCTTGAAATCTCCAATATTACTCACCAATATCACGTTTTATTACTTTGTGCATGTAATAGACGTATACCTACTACATTTAAAATTTGGATACTTTCAATATTAAGGTATAATTTGGAATCGTGACGTCCATTTTGTGTTCAAACTCTAAATGGGATAATTTATTAATATTGAATAAAAGTTCTCTAAACCGTTCCCATATAATTTAATAAAACGAAGTGATACACTACATGTTTCGACCAACGGTCGTCTTCAGGTGATCTACAAGATGGTAGAGACACTTAAGGAGAGACTATAGCTATAAAACTTACAATAGATGGAAAACAATTAAAAACCCAAAAGGGCAGTAAAACTGGAAAAGCCAACGACCATATCCGTGGTTGGTTCCAGAGTAAAATTGAAATTTGAAGAGGTTGATAAACTAAATTTTTTGCAAGGGAGGGCCGAACCTAAAAACTAACATTAGCCGACGGTATAAGCAACGATGAAACTTACGTATAAAAAAGTCAAAAGATCGATACCCTAACTAATAAAATACCCAACTAAGGGCTTTGAAACTGGAAACCATCTGCACTTCCAAAATCAGTGCTCGGTTTAGCTAATCTTACCTTGTCAGATATTTATGTTGGTTAAACAATAGCCATACAATTTGTAGAGGAATAATTTTTTTAATAGTATTTATGAGGCAAGAATTCATACGCACAATCCTATGTACCTTTTTAAATGGAATGGACCATATCAAAGCAGTAGAGATATTAGGTCACTTTAATAGCATCCATATCACTCAAAATCTGGAATTTAGTACTTATTTTATTGTAATCTCCGTATTAAACATGAGAACACTTGCTAAAGGTAGGTACCATGAATGAAAATTTATTTTTAAAAAAAACAAAAAAAAAGGTAAAAAGACACTCAGCCGTGATGTAAATTGTCCATGCACTCATGTTCACAAGTAGACGGATGCTGCTAAACGCTGGTATCGGTCTATCAGCAAAACTGTCACCTGACATTTCTTAAATCTATTTAATACCAATTTACAATCAAGGTTTTTTTCATTTGGAAACCTTTTAGCACGTACAAATAATATTGCAATAGGAATATAAAAGTCTAAATAAAATTTTAACAATTATTATTTGTTAATATATAGCTGCAAGTTAAGTTTCCTAGTTCTCTAACCTTCGATGTCGTCCATTTAAAGGACACATAACGAAATACGTATGTATTGTCTTAAAAGAATCTCAAGTCAATTATAATCATATTTGAACGTAAAACAAATAGATTCTTGAGAGTTTCCGTAAAATTAAAGAGATAAGAACTGTAAAGTAACGAAAAAAGCAAAAAATGTTGATAAATATCGTGAAAAAAATTGATCTTGCTATAAATTATATGGCTATTATTTAAATAATATACCAGGTAATATACTGAAATTGTGAAGATCCATGACTCTCAATGAGGTACTTAAGAAGCTTCGGACAAATAACACCAAAATCTACCCATTTATTATTATAACAATTTTTATGGGGAGATTTTGGTGTTATTTCTCCAAAGCTAAATAATATACGGTGGTGCATTAGAAACGATACATAGCTATTTCTGTAAATTAAAATAATTTTCAAAAAACGCTTTGGCACGTCAAATTGATCATGGAAGGAAACAGTGTCTAAAATAAAACTTGCTCACTAATGCTTTTGTCTCGCATCGCTGACAGTGCAACCCTTAAAATCTTAAATGATGCATCGTTGGTAAGGTCGCCCATCTCTGAATTCGGATATGTAATTTTTTGGTTTAGTTGTTTCATTTCCAGCGCATTCGACGTTGCAGGTACAAGTTTTCTCTTTTTTATACCACTTGCAACTGCATAATTTTGACGCACGATCGCATTAGCTTCTATTACAGAGTGATCGGCCCGACATCCTTCCAATGACATAAACAACAGCGCGCCCTCAACTTACTTTTAAAATATTTCGAAAATATCAAATCTAAAAAATTATAGTCTCACCAAATTCAGAGAAGGAAGGCCTTTCCAATGATGTCCTATCTTCCTTGTTGCGCAATTACCAATGCTAAGGGTTTTGCTTTAGTACTAGGTATGCAATACAAAAATTAAAAAGGAAGTATATTATAGGTACTTAATAATTACAAACATTTAAAAGAAAAAATCATCAATATCGACCTGTTCGTAAAACCGTTTCAAGATTTTCAAAACCCTTACTGTTTTGATTATTAACAATCTCTTAAAAAAATGCCAGAATTTTTCCATGTATCTCTTCAAACTATAAAATAAATAAGAGTAAGAAAATCAAAAAGAAACTTTTAAGTTCATTCACTACCATAATTGTAGCAAAGATAACGGAAAAAAATAAGCAGTTAGTGTAATTTTACTGTCACCAATAATCAACATATAGCCATATGTGGTCACAGAAACGTAAAACTGGTTCTAAGAAAACTGAAAACTTACCTTTTCTGAACGCCACCACAACACTACCACCAGAAATAAAATTTTTTAAAATTAAAAAAAAAAGTATACACAAAATCAAAACCCGTGCTCAGATAAATTTTAAAATACCACTCTGTCAAACGTTCAAGAATGAAGATACTATACAGGCGTTAAAGTTCTAATTAGTTGTGGTCATACGCACTTCAATCTGATTTTTCGGACCTAATTACTTTTACCTTGCAATAAACCATATTCATCTTCCAGAAATAATAGAAAGGATGTCATTACGATATTTCTCTTATTGTTTCTTTATGAAGTGCAATTTGTGTTATCGAGGTCTTTTCAAATTTACCTTTAATTATAATATTATCTTAATTACTTATCCAAATTTAGTGCCATCTATGAAATGCATTGTTCTATTGTCATTTATACACACCCGTTTTGTCTAAAATAAATTTAATTTATTTCCTTTGTCACCCTTTTCAACTAAAGAAATAAAGAACAATTTTTTATGTGTCTTCATTAAGAAATCTTTATGTAAGAGAGCGTTAAATTTACTTCCTTTTTCTATTTTCATCTTGATCTTATAATGAAAAAAATTTTAACTTTAGACTTATCACTTTGTTTGTGTACGGTATTATATGTTGATTCTGTTTTAATATTAAGAGCGTCTCAAAAGTAGCGAATATTACACATAATATTGTAGATATACTATAACTAGGTTAAACTATTTGGTATTTAATT
>NW_022172073.1:0-936 GCF_008802855.1 Photinus pyralis
CACTTTTTAAATTGCTACGCGAGCTTTGGGGATTCTCTACGCATCCAGATCGGATTAAATTGGTCATCTAACGAAAGGAGCCGCAACGTTATTGGTTTCTAATTTTAATTCGCCACAATGCGAGTAGTAAAGTTGCCCTGGATGGTTTCCAAAGTAATTAAATCGGGACGTAAGTGAAAAATCGCATTAATTTAATTATGTACGGCCACTCGCGACGAGACGTAGCTGGAATGAGGAAAGAAATCATTATTAGTAATAGTATTTTACAAATAGAAATAAACGTAGGTAACTTCGAGACGTTGACTGTAGGTTTCAGTGTTGTTTCCTGGGATAACGGAAAATAAAAGAAAGGCCTTCGATGACATTGCATTCTTAGGTCTTATATGGTTACAGCGCGTAATTGGAAATTAAATGATAGGCATACTAGACGGGAGTGTTTTACAGAACAATAGGATGCTTCCTGCCGGCTTAGTATAGGTGTTGCACAAGAATTATGAAATCGATATGCAGCTGCAATAGACACTGCGTTTGAGCAGTTGAATTTTAATCGAGAAGTAAATAAAGTAATAGAATTGTTAATCAATTACGACAAATTGATTTTCTGAAAGGGACCAGCTATGTAACCATATATGGAGTTAATTGAACTGTTGCCGTGGAGAAAATTTCCCATCGATTTTTCCGTAGACAAGGTCAGTCTCAAATCTCAATTTTATGTCATCGCTGCTGGAGAACGGATTATAACCGAGAAGTACATATACCGGGTGTCCACTCTCAAAGTCGAACATAGGGAATTAATATGTGTATTCAATTCGTAGTCTTTTGGCAATTATTTCTATAATACACCAATATAGTATGTTAGCAATAAAGGCTTCGAACGATTTTTATTAAAAATACACAAAAATACTAGTAAGGAAAAACAAATTAAAGTAAATATTC
>NW_022172074.1:0-526 GCF_008802855.1 Photinus pyralis
GGACAGAGAAAGTGTGTGCAATGGTGCACCCAAATTTGTTGGAAAATGCGCTAAACATAATAGTGAGTTAAGTGCAATTGAAATCTACAAAAACTTCGATAATTCACCCATCTCAAATGGTTATGAAAGCCAGCTGTATCCGATTCTATGTAACTTGATACAAAATAATTGAAAACTATCATAGTTTTGAAAAGCCAAAATATGTTGTAATATGTGTGTATTTGTTTCGTCTTGGTAGAATACGAGTTTTCTTTGCCCACATTCAAACAGGCAATAATTTACCTATACAGACCCAATAAATGTGTCAAACGCGAAGTTGACTTAGGGCAATTTCAACCATCCGTATCTATCACTTCGTGCCGGTATAAACTAAAGTATCGACTATGATTTCCTAAATAGGAAAATTTGGTAAAGTTCGTTAAGTGCACCTGTTTATTTTATTATTTTTTTCACTACTAGCGTCTGATGACATGATTATTAACCTTTTTTCCACTTGTAAAGTAGGCTTTCTCGGCATTTGTTCAAA
>NW_022172075.1:0-1382 GCF_008802855.1 Photinus pyralis
TACATATTGTTCAAGGAAGTGGTTGCAAATAATATTACATATTGCGTTTCTGTGATGATACGACTATTTTTTAAGCAATAGTTTGTATCAGAGAAAGATAATAAGTCGGGAAGATGAAGTAGTACTTACTTAACTTTATTTGGCCCTAATACGAGTGTTTTAGAAAAAAAGTAGCTGTCAGCGGAACATGAATATATTTTAAAAGAATGATTTTTCTGTGATCCTGATATACCAATCCTTGTATCAGGAGAGTAATTAGGCTTTTTCAATAAATTTAACACCTTTCTGTATTTGTGTAACGCTGATACACCAATTTTCTGATACCCGTCTGTGTGTACGTGATCCCGGTGGGGTTTTTGAAAGGGGATCATATGTGAGTAGGGCTCACCTCCTTGCGTTTTTGTGATTTTCATGTAACTTTCTTCCGAATAAAAATTGGTATCAGGGGGAGAATCTAATTTTACATGTGATATGTGATCCTGTCATAATAGATACTTTTTAAAATATATCAGAAGAACACGTGAGACTGCAGTGTAGAAAAGCAGTTCTTGAAAGAGAAATTTGCATGGGGAGAACCTCCGTTATTTTGTATAATTTTTGCATATCTATGCGTGACAATACCTGTCAGTTACGTTTATTTTATAGCAGAAGTTAAATTGACATTTAATAGATTTGAATGAGTAGGCCAAGTATCTTTTTAACAGTTAGGATGGATAAAGTGAAACAAATCATTGTGCATTCCAATGACATCTGTCGATTTTACTAAAAATGGGACACAGAGTCTGAAATAAAATGGAAGTTCACAACACATAATATTTTTTCTACGAAAACGACGTCTAAATTAAATACCTAGCACACTATTTACGTTTCTATGGTCTCGATGCTTAGACTTTTAAGAGAAGTTTGTATTTGGAAAACGTAATACGTAAGGGGATGGTTGTTACGTATCTGTTATCCTGATAAAACAATGTTTCAAAGAGGAGAATGTAATACCTAACAGGGTAACAGGGTTTCTGTGATCCTGGTATACCACTTTTTACAAAAATAACATATAAAATAAATAAATTCTAAGTCTCTCTACACTTCTGTGATGCTGATATCATTTTTTTTAGGGTTTTTTGCAGCTATGCGATGCTGACAATTATTTTTCACATATTGTTCAAGAAACTGGTTGCAAATAATATTACATTTATCGCGTTTCGGTGACGATGATACGACTATTTTTAAGCAATAGTTTGTATCAGAGAAACATAATAAGTCGGGAAGATGAAGTAGTACTTACTTAACTTTCTTTGGCCCTAATACCAGTGTTTTAGAAAAAAATGATCAAAGTCCTCGTGTGAGATCGAAGGGACTTCAGCGCATTTTTGTGTGGCAGATCA
>NW_022172076.1:0-17785 GCF_008802855.1 Photinus pyralis
ATAAAGGATTGGCACACGCAAAACTGTGTTAATTTTGAATTTACATCGAGTAATAGAATCAAACGTGAAAATATCTGTAGTAATTTAAAACTACTCAAACCTTTGGGATGAAAGAGAGATTTTAGCAATAACCAACCGATCAAATTCTGTAAAAAAATATCTGTTGGAAGTTAAGCATCTTTAAGAGAAATTTGTTTTCTTTACAAATCATGTTTTCCTCAATAAAGGGAACGGGTAGCGTATATATAATACATTATCTTTGAGAGCTTTTATTCTTTTTAATGTCGATGAAAGTTGCGTAAGATGAAATAAAAGCCGATCAATGACAAGCGATCCAGTTCCCAATTGAAATTAAATTGAATACAAGATACATAAATAATAATGGATGAGGATGCCAATAAAATTTTGGAAGACCACTTATTATCGCAGCCAAGAATTGATGACTTGGTAAATGTTTTATGTTAACCCTAAATGTATACGTGCTAAGTAGACAAAGCGCCCTTTCCTACATCGCAAAATAAAATAATCGCTAAATTTTAGTACACTTTTCGAGGGTATATAAAAGTATACACAACAAGACAGAACCAGGAAACCCAAAAGGCATTGGAAAATCAAAAATTCCAAAAATTTATAAGCTTTCATTAGAAGAAGAGAGTATCAGTACATATTAAGACCTCGTCAGTAGGTATACAGGGTGCAACAATAAAAAGTGCCAAAAAATTGTGCGGTAGAAGGAACCAAAATAAAACTGTTTCCAAATAAACTTGACGGACAAAACGATTCGTTTGTGAACTTCGCATAGAAAGACGGAACTATCAGATTTGCCTAGGTTTTGGGTATGTTGTAACGTTTTTTTCCTGCTTGAACATTTTTCTTAATTTATTCAACATTCATTTTTTACTATATTACGATATCTACGATGTTTAGTTACGTTACTTGCATCACTTCGAAGAATTTATTCGTCTTATCTATTTCCATTTTGAATTAGATCACCTTGTTATATAAAACTTTAGTTATTTGTGCATCGTAAAGTATTTTTTTAAAGTAAACTTCACGTTCATCCTTTTATACACCGATTTGTACGGACAATTCGTTGTCAATCAAAATTTTGCTTTGTTTAGTTAACGTAAATTGAATTATTGATTCTTATTGAGTATTAATTACGGTTTTAGTATTCGATTTATCCAAGTGTCAGACGTTAGACATTGGTACCACAATATTTTTGTACCACGCTATTCACTGTCCCTTTTGTTTTCTGGTTTGTGTTATTGTCTGTTACAGATAAGGCAGAAAAATTAAGATTTTCGCAGAATTCCTATTTGATTGCACACCCCTCAACGGAAGCGCGACCAAGAATTCTGATTTCGAATCTGACATGAAAATAACAAAACCAACTGTTTTTTTTACTACTACAGAAAAATCGTTTATTCGAATGCGTAAAATACTGTACTTTAATAAAGAAACTGTCTTTGGTCTACATTCGATTTGTTCATATGCGACTACTTTCTCACTGGGAGAGCATTTGATCAAACCTGTATTATAATATATATTATTAAAACTGTCCAACGGCGTTATTGCTAAATACATAAAATGTGTGGTCACCAAGTCCCATGCATTTCTGGCCATATTTGTGGTTTGACGACGATTTTCTTTTGAGTCCTCAAACATGGAATTTTGATACTGACGAGCTACCGTGTAGTTGATCGTTTGCGTGCTGAGAACGTTTGGCATTGGAAGTTTCAGGCGAAACATCCTGTACAATGGTGTAATTTATTTGTCTAGGACCTGAGCGACGCTTTGTCAATCACGGTTTTATTTTATTGTCATTGTAATGTTTATTTTTTTCTTTGTATTGTAAATTATTAACTATTTAGTGTACGTAATTTAAGGGTTGTAGTATGAAATTGTGTGTGTGAAATTTAAGGAACGCATTTTAATTCAAAACCACGTAAGAAATAACTCTTATCTGGACACATGTGCGTATCAAAGTTGTTATCGGGCAAATTAATTGGAAAGTTTAGATAAAACAACACCTGCACTGATAAGCGCGACACAAATGGGAATTAATTTTAAGACGGATTTGGTTGTTCGTTCTTTGTCGGTCATTAACGAGGCGGAAAAAGGGAGTGGAGGTAATTTTTGAATGCGTTGGTGGTGCAGATTCGGAACCGAGTAACGCCAATTAACGAATGCTGCTCTCCCACTATTTACGATCATATTTATATAGAGGCTCCTATTGTATCTCTTGGTCTCATAAACGCTTTACCTTACAACAAGGAATGGTTTAAATACTTAGTTAACTCCAAGCTTTTTGTCATTCAACATTCGGTTACGACAGACACATTTAACTTGACTCTGTTTGCACTTATTTTAATTACAATCACCCGCTTCATTTACCTCATCCTGAATATACATAGTAAAGCAGCATATATATTAATTGACTTTACTTACATCTGAAATTAAATTGCATTCCAAACCGTGCTTGCTACTTTATATTGCTAATTCCCTTTTAACCAATTTACGGTTAAATAAAATACCAACTTGGGTAATAATAAACGAAATAATTAATTTCCTTGCAGTGCCGAAACAAACATTGACACACACATTATATATAGTTGCCTATCTATATTTAGATTATGCATTTTTACTCTAAAGTTTGATTTTAATTTTTATTTCTGTATTCCGAAGTCTTGTTACAACTATAATTCTGTAGGTAATAAACCGTAACTGTTATTGTAGTTAATATCTTTGGTAATCAATCTGCAGAAAAATAAAGATCAATTTTCTATTTCGTCTTTTAAAAGAAATAAACTAGTGGGCTTATTAGATTGGAATTGGAACTGAGATGCACTCCACAACCATTCGATATTAGAAACAAATAAGCTGTTGACGAACCGTTAATACCAACTACTTTGAAACTTTGTATTCAAAGAATATTATTTCGTCATCACTTGTTTACTTTGGTGACACTTTATACAAAACAGTCAAGGAAATAAATCGGTTTTAGTGATGAAGGAAAAATATAATCAATTATATCGGAGCTTTCAACTTAAAGATTAGAGCAGCAGTTTTCGTTTTTCAAACGTTTTGACATCCTAGAAGCTTAACGTAAGCGTTTTCAATAGACGGCCCGAGTACTGGAGTATAATGATATAAGGAAACATAGTGCAACTTGTCACTTAGTATTTTTCCGTTTTATCTATAGACTTAGCCATAGTTCAGACCTTCCACGTGTTATGATAATTCATCGTCATAAAGCTCAATTACTGTAAAACCTTGTAGTAACGCGCGCCGGGTTATAAAGTGTAACTATTACCATTGCACTGCAATAAACACCTCTTTCGGAGTAATAAAGAACAAAATATAGCATCTTTAAGAATTATTACCCACCACTTCATTACCACGCTGCTAGTATTACAATTACGGCAAGTCACCGTTGTAGTGCACAATCCCATTACCCAAATGAACTGAATCAGTACAGCACGAAACAACGAGGAGTGGTCAATTATTGTCTTAATTAAGTTTTTATTGTCCACATACACTGTCGAGATTGTACTGAATTTGTTAATTCTGTATCACAAAAAGCGATACGGATATTGGAAATTGAACATAATATTTCAAGGAAAGGTAAACGGGGACAAAATCACGCAATCATCAATAATGGGATATAGGATAATATTGCGATTGCCCAATCAAAAAGAAACTGAAGCGTTGCACGATAAGTGACGGGCGAATAGGTTTGCTTTGAACTTTGATGGGATATTGAGAGATCTTTGCCGAAGTTTGGTCACAAAGTCAAGCACAAACATCTTCCATGCGGTTTGATGTTTTATATATAAAGCTCCAAAAAGTAACGAAAGAAAATGATTTTTATTGATATTGAGGTCGCGCGACTTGACTTCTTTTTCAACCAACCGATTGACTAAATACAGTCAATTACACAACAGGCGGCTGAAACACAACATCTAAACTTGCTAATCAAATTCAACTCGAACTAAGTTACATCGTCAGCGAACTTAGCAGCAAGTCTTATCAGTCCTATAATCACCCTCAAGAGACATCTGCACACATATACGCCATTACACTGAGAATAATAGATATTCCTTCTCTTATTACGGTTATACATGGCGAAAGGGTGCGGTACGGTTAAAGCTGTAAGCCGAATCCCATCTATTCGATTCAAAAGGGATTAAGAGTCTTCCAGCATGTATTACTGGATTACGGCACGCTGAAATATGGCGTAGTTTATAATATCCGTTCGTGTATTTTTCTAATAGAGAACGCTGCAAGATTATAAATTAAAGCGTAGTAGTCGCTCGCTGTATAGAAATGAAACCTCCCCGTAATCACTGCATAAAAGAGGGAGGAAAAATAATCGTCTCTTATGATAACGTTGAATTTGGGTCACTCGCTTCCTCTGAAAAATTCATATTGCCATCCAACACGTATTACACATGTATTTTTTTATTTTTACTGCTTTCCTTTCTAAAATCGACCACGTGTTTCATATAAGGGAATGCGCGCTGCCTATAACCCTAAAAAATGAAGTGTAGGCGTATAATAATATAAAAAATGTTTAATGAAAACAATTTTCTCGTATACTCTGCTGCGCAATGTTTAACCGCTGTTGTGTGATATTTTCTCAGAAATTAGTTTCACGCCTCCTTGCATGGCAGTTATATTTCACAAAACTCGGCTTCAATTTAAAACTTTTACGTGATTTTTAAGCGTATCACAGGTGGTGATACAAAAAATAGTAATTGTATTGCAAAGAAATTTGTTTCAATAATAATAACCTCCAACTCGTCCCGTCATTAGTCCAACAAAAATTTAGTCGACGGATTTTCCACACAATATTCAAAATAATTAAAATGGCAGCCAGATCTTTATTTGTTTTCAGAACTTATTTTGGTTGCATAAAATTAGGCGCCCTTCAGAAGAGATTGGGTCTTTTAAAGGTAGACATAGGGAAACACAATGCACGTAAATCCCTATGTCTACTTCCTAATAAATATCACTGTATAGTACACGAAAGTAACCTTCTTGAAGAATGTTAATCTCCTAAACGAGATTCGTAACAGTAGGTACTTGACCTTAAGTGTCAATTTTTATTCCGAGACCTTTTATCTCTTCGCTTAGGGTAAGTATGGTTTATATGCTATTTTATGTACTAAGTATAGGATAATAAAAAGCTAAGTTGAAGAAATAATAAGGAAAATAATTGTTGTTGTATTGAAACTACAGCAAATGGGTAGGTGCACATTCTGCAGCAGTGGTTGAAAGTTACATGAATCAGTTTCTTTATGACCGACAGAACATTGCAGGTAAGCAATGAATATCTAAGCCTACGATGCCTGGCTCGGTCATATGCGGATAAATTTCCCATTTCACTTTTATATACCTTACTGTGAAATTCATATAAGATATAAGATATGTTCCATACTTTTGATTAACCCTGTATATAATATTTTAAATTTTGAAAGTTTAATGGACACTTAAATTTTATAAACACCATTTGAAAATATATTAAGAATAATTATTTGAAAAATAATAATTTCCTTTGCGGGTTCGCGTATATTCTTGAAGTCGCGCTATTTACTTTAGCTGCTGAAAGGAAACAAAAGACCATTTCTTAAAAATTCAATCTGAAAAACGTTTTTGTGTCCTTTCGCCACAATTCATTCGATATATGTGATACAATTCTAGCAATAACAAAAAAATTCTCGCCTGGTGAATTTTGCTCTGCGCGGATAATAAATGCGTGATTTTGTAGAGCCTGTTAAAACTACACTAATACCAGATAGGGCATTATATACGCATAATTGGAGGAGCCTATCATTCTAGTTTAAGACACCGAACGAATTATAATGATATCGTTCTTATAAAAAGAAATATGATGGTGTAAAGATAGAAAAACACGGATCTACTATCATCGTTTCATCTTTAAGACTTTAAACCTTAAAATTAATTATTTCCAGTGTTATTAAAAATTAACGAACACCATAATTTGATTGTATGTACTATTGATAAGCTCTCATTGAAATTTCGTGGCTCTATGCCGAACGGATCAGGAGAAAAAAAAATAGTGAAGCCGCGCACGGATTTTCCATAAGCCGTAATGTATTTCATAGGCTTTCTAAGGTCACGTGACTTTTTTGAGCGCTCTGGTCTGTAAGTATCGTAGCCGATAAGCTGGAAATGAAAGTGTAGACGGACCGACATCATCGAGATTTTGTTTGATTCGGATTCCTGATGCTTCAAAACGTGTATTTCAGTAAAAAAAAATAGGGGGTCTTTTTTACCACAATGCAATACCTCCCTTACGTGTGGGTGGTAAAAAATACAAAAGAGGAAATCTAACCCTTCAATAGATTAGCTTACTTAAACAGTAACTCATCAATTAGTTGTAAATGGTAGCAATTTTACTTTCTAAATCACAAATGTAGGTACCTACCTGTATTCATTTGTTATTACTGTTCCGATATGTAATTAACCCTACTAAATGCAGCGTTAACTTTTTCTACCTCACGACGTCGATTTAAACATAAACAATTCTCTCAAACAAACTGCAACGCGTTATTGTTGACGTGCAGAATAGACAAAGTAAGGTACCGCAACGGTTAATCGATTCTAGATCTTATTGCTTACGTCAAATAATATTAATTGAACTGAATTTCGCTTGCATCCAGTTTTTGTTTACAGCAATGTTGTTTACGCCTACTTGATGCCATGCCATGCAAGCCAAATTCACTTCAATAAACATTCTTTAACGTAAGCGATACGAGCTAGAATCGTTTAACCGTTGCGGTAACTTACTTTGTTCATTCTTATTCTGCACGTCAACAATAACGCGTTGCAGTTTGTTTGAGAGAATTATTTATATTAAAATCGACCGACGTGAAGTAAAAAAAAGTTAAACGCTGCAATTAGTGGGGTTAATTACATATCGGAATAGTAAATAACGGTATGGACTATAGACCAACTTGGTTCACGGTTACTATACGTATTATGCAAAAGCAGCGATCTTCCGAGAAATTTTCTTAAAAATGGAAAATTCCTTCTCTAATTATGAATATTACAATAAACATTCTATAATACAAATTTCCAGACAGACTGCTAACTTTTCAAAATGGGGATTATTACTTCTTCCTCTCAACCCTTTCCGGACTTTGGCACTGTCCAAAACATTTCACTCCTCAATGAAATATAACTTGGAATTTGAGTCAAAATATCAAAATTGCTACACATTTTCGGCATTAATGCAGTAGGTATAAAATTTAGATGCCTAAATATCATTACAAGAAGAAAAGCAGCGTGCAGTTGGCTGACTTACAGAACACTCGAATGAACGATTCTAGTAAAATTTCGGAAATTGTTATTTATTTTTCATTTTGTGCGTTTGTTTATTTTATAACTTTTTTGCAACGCGACTGTGTTTGAGTAGTTTATGTGATACGTTCACTGTTGATACACCATAACTGCCCTCCACATATACTCGTATATTTACAAGATTGTATTTAATTGTGTACCTTCTCTAGTGGAATAATAACATCTTGGTTATTACCCTCTTTTTGGCTAAAGGATTTTATCTACGGTGAAGTTTTTGCAGAAAACACAGCAATAGCAACAAAATAGGCGTGCTTAAACGTTAAAAAGCGCCAAGCGCCGTGTTTTTATCTGCATGGTTTCTATGAAAGATTACTAAGAGACTTTTTTACATAAACTTTTATTTTTTCTAACTTTTCTACTCCCAAATAATAAGTTATAAGCAAACACTTTTTTATTGCATTTTTTTGGAACTTTTGCGCTGTTACCAGGTACCTACGCGTAAGTCAAAATTGACATCGTCAATCTATTCAGCTGTGAAAAGTAACTACTAAAAGTGCAAAATCGTATGCACTACCTATCCTTTTGTTCTCTCAAAAATATTCCCGAAAAATCGAAAACGAGCACTTTGGAACACCGCTGGTACCATCGCATAATATAAAAATAAATTAATAAAAAATAAATTGCACTTTTACACGTATAACGTCCTTTAGTCATCATAGTATAATACAAATAGTAAGCCAACCGGTTCGCGCCAATTCTTGATGATTGTAAAAAGATGTACCGGTACATGCTGCCACCTAGTTGAGAGTAGCTCAATACGCCCATCTTAGAAACTACATTCATTATTAGTCACGAAACGATCGGCATCAGTTATCGAAGCGGGAAAATACAAAACATGATTGGTAATTGAGTTTAAATATTCTTCCCATATCGTATTCCTATTTCATATCGTCATAATTAAGCACTATACTTGCAAGCAGAGCTGGAATGATTACTCCAAAAAGTATTCGAATACTGATTACAAATTACTTTATCATAAAAGTATTTACGTAGGTATTTGATTAGGTACCTACTTTACAAAATTTGTATTTAATTACTGATTACAATTTGTAATCGATTTACTTTAGCATCGTAATTACATTTTTAAACTTGCATCTTGCATGCGCACGTATCCATACTTTATTTATCGTTATCGAGTTCGTTGATTCTTTGTTATTACTTATTAACGATCCTCGTGACCGTTCATAATTTTGTATTGCTGTCTGTCTGTCCGTTTGTCGCCCGTATGCACGATAACTTTGTGTAGAAACGTCCGATCATTTTGAAAATGGGTACACATATCCTTAAGGATATAAGAAATGTCGCCATTGTTTTTCAGCTGAGTAAACTAACGCACCAAAAAGTTACAGCCCAAAAACTGCCCACACCTGAAAAGTATAATTTTTGTTGTTTGTACATTGAATGTCCGGTTTTCTGTGTTAGCAAATATTCCTTAAACCTCAAGAAACTACGCAGATACATAAAAAATTTGCCCCAACTTTTGTATCTGCGCAATCCAATTTTTTTGTTTGTTAAGATGGGAAAATGAAATTTTGTATGTAGGCACCTCGAATAGAAATAAAACTAATGCCGAATCAAGAAAATTGTTTTACAAGCTATGCTGATCTGGTGGGATCACCGAGTCAACCCCTTAAGATGTACTATGAAAACGATGGATGGAATCTCGAAGATCGTTCGGTATTCTGTTCTCTTGTATCAGATTTTTAGAAAGATATTTCAATAAATCCAGATATTCCATAAGCAAAAATATTAAAGAGAGTATAACCCGTGCACTTGGAAACCTCTATACTTTGAAGGTGTGCTAGACGACCTTCATAACTTTCCTCCGCATGAATTATTTTTCCCAGATGCTGTTTGCAGAGCCGTCTTTAAGCAATTGGGGGCCCTGGGCGCAAAAATGTATGGGGCGCCCCTTTGTTTGGAAGATACGGAATTCAGAAAAACGATCTCGTTAAAATCAATAAATATGGATATCGACAAAAAAGTATAACATTCCTCTCGCTCTTTGTATAATCCGATTATATTTTTAGCGCATTTTCCAAGGAAGGTGGGTGCGCTATTGCCAGCCACTTTCTCTGTCCGTCCGTCTGTCCGTCCTAGGTCTCTATTCCCACAGTTTTCAAGATATTTATTTCGTTCTTTTTGCATTCGGTAGCTTATAGCTTTGTCACCTCAACCAAGAAAAATCTTGACGAGTAATGTGCGCATACGCTGACTGTGCAATATCAACTTTCTTATTTATTAATATATTTTGTTGAAATTTTAACCACAGACACTTCTAGTAAATGCAAACATATCGCATATAGTAAAAATCAGATGTGCTAATGCGCGGACTGAGCAATGAACTTATTACTTAACTTATTCATGGAGATATTTCTTTGAAATTTTAACCAAATATGCTTTTAGTGAAAGCAAACGTATCGCATATTGTAAACATCAGATTAATGTGCGCATGTGTAATATCAACTGTCTTATTTGTCAAAATATTTTTTTGAAATTTTTATCACAGGTGCTTCTGTTTAAAGCAAACATATCTCATATTGTAAACATTAGATGTGCTGTGCGCATGCGCCGTTTATACGCACTCTGCGCAGTGTCAACTTTCTTATTGATGAAGATATGTCTTTGAAATATTAACCACAAATACCTCTAGTAAAGACAAACATAGCGCACATGGCTATGGCTTTTGGAAAGTACTGATCAATGCCTGGAAAATGCGTTGAAGTTAATCGCCCTACTTTTTTATTTGTTATATTAATGGACAGTAACTTAAGCACACTTGCGTCTATGTAATGTCTCACAAAATGAAACATCGTTTATGGGGCTGTACGGTGTACCTTGGAATAAATTGTAAGAACTAGTTTGTTGTTTCTAAAGGAAGTTAATTACACTTTGAATTTACAAATATGGACAAAGAAAACCTACTATTACTAATTTATTTTAGTTACATTTGCAATTTGTAATTAAGGATATATCTAAGTAGGGTTGCCACATGGCCGGGATTTTCCGGGATTGTCCCGAAATTAGCTGCACTATCCCCGATCCCGGTTTTTCATACCTATATAAATCCCGGAAAAAATATGGCAACGTCTTGAATAAAAATTCAAAATTTGGTTGGGGGAAGGAGGGGTTGGTCCTTCATGGTACATGGCAGAAGTCTACTGCTGAGGTCAAAACGTTAAGAACGAATATTTGGCAAATAATTTAAAATTTATTGACCATAGCTGTTAGTTTCGTGAAGTAATTAGTTCTCAAAGAGACATGCAATTTTCACGGCTGCGTTTTAGGAGAAAAAATAGTTCGTTAGTGCCCGTTTGAGCACAATTAAGTTGTTGGACCAAAACCACGAGGACCAAAATGAGCGCCGGGACCGAATCGGTCTGACTCGAAACAGCTTCATGTCCATTTGGTTGATTGGGTTAAAAAAAAATTGTCATTGGTAGGTATTCCTTTTTCAGCAACACTCATCTTACGAATTAACCGCACATCTCTATAATCATAATATGTATGTACATATTATACTGTGGTATAATTATTCGTCATAGATCATAGATAAAACCACCTTTTATTTATGATTACCCGTTGAATGTATTAATCGCAACCCAATATAATTTTATGATGAAGAAAAGGAAATAAACTAAATCAATATAGACCAGCGACAAGGTCGCTTCCGATTAACCAGTATTGACAAAAAATTAATCACTTAGTCGCTTGACTACTGTCTACCTATTACTGAAAACAGAACTGGAAAATTCGTAATCGTTCGGGAATTATCATGTAGGGACACAGACGGACTGACAGACGGACAGAAATCATGAATTCGCTTAGGAGCTCTTAATAATGAAGAACTCCCTATATATTTTATTGCCATAATGACCTTTAATGGAACGTAAACGTGCTATACAGTATATTAAAATGAGTGGAAATGAAGGATTAAATGGAATTGATATTCTAATCTATAAAAATAAATGTGAAATGATAACTGTAGCATGCACCTGGCGTGGTGTTACAGTAAGCCAGTGTAATATAGATATTACCCTGTTGAAGTTAAACACATTTCATATGGCTAACTGTACTGGGTTCAGCAACATCTACTGAAAGGAAGATTCAATTACAATTATTGGTAGCACCGAATGTTGTATTATGGGCGCACACCACTTTACAAATATTCCGACTCGTGAGACATCTAGCAATCACAAATATGAACTAACCAAAATTCAAACGCGTGTTTCCTATTGTGTTAATTGCTGTACAATTAGGGAAAGTAATTAAATCAAATTGAAGAAAATACCGCCGTGGAAGTTGCGAGGGAGGGTAGAAAAAACACCTGAGTTGAAGGAGTAGTAAGTGGAGAGTAAGACGGGCTTTGAAATAAACGTGTAGAAGAATGGATAAATTAAAGGAAGTGAGTTAAAATAAATGCAGTGTACTGGAAAAGACGAGAGGACTCTAAGGGGCATAATAATGGTGAGGTAGCAGCTAAAGGGTAGCGCGAAGGAATTTGAAGAGGAGGACATTTTTAAGGCTTTCAAGGATGGCAAAGAGCTTCAGCTGAGGATATGGTGTGGGAAGGGTAATACAATTAAGATAGAAGTCGGGACGAAATGGAACGGAAAGGTGTGGGAGAATCTGAAGGAGCATTGAATAACATGTGACGTGGCATAAAGGCGGCTAAAAAAGCGGAAGAAACTGAAAAGATTGTATATATTAACAGACGAAAGGGAGGTGTTTGTGTGAAAAAACAATTGGAGAACCGTTGGACTGAATGCGGGATAAATAATAATGTAACCAAAAATGTTGAAAGGAATAGTACGAATTTTCCTGAATCTCACAACACTGTCCAATCCAAGATTTTGAGCAAAATTGATCATTTTTTATTAAATTAAAGATTTCAAATAACGTCACGAGGCCAAAAAAGGTCAACCAAACTGCAGGAAACAGCTATATGAAAAATAATCTCAATACACCAAAAACAGTAAAATAATCGACCATTACCGCCTAAAATATACTTTTGACTCCATGAATGGAAAGATAAGTTCCAACACCTCGATGGCACGGAAAACTGACTTCCCGCATTCGCCGTGTGTTTAGTTCCGCTGGAGAGAAGGGTATGCGCGTTCTCGGTTGTACGTACTTATTAAAGTCAACGAAACGTCTGTCACGGTTAACTGTCATCTGCTGTAAAATCAATTAAATCCGTTGTTGAGTATTTAGGTGCCATAATCGGAAAACCAGACGTACACTAATTTTTACGTACATATATAAACAAGACTATACCGCAATCAAAATATTTCATAATTTGGGAAACTTCAAGAAAAAGTAAAATTTATTGTTAAAAACGTCTTAAAATGTGAACCAAGTGAATTCCTGCAACACGCCAAGCAGTTTAGAAAGCACTTATTAACACACACAAAGCTTTCCAAGGATTTAAACTGTAACGAGTGTGATTACGCAACTCAGATTATCATTCAACGATGCAATGCCGGACCAGTACAACTCATTGCACAAGGCAAAATATGATTATACCAAGATGTGCGAAGTTTAAATGTACCCACGTGTCATTATTAAAAGTGGTATACAAAAGTGTATTACCAACCAAACATATGATGTGTTACCTTCAACTCATGATTAAAAAAAGCTAATTTAACCAAAACTTATTAATTGACCTTTTTTATGCAATTCGTTACAAAAAATATTTAACCTAACTTTCGGAAGATTTCCCGCATTCGCACTAACAAAAGCAGCTCCCCTACGGTCGTGCTGCACAACATACATTGCTCATGCGGGAAAAATTAACTTACCTGAACTTGTTAGGTAAATAACGATTTCCGCATTCGCCATGGATCCTGGATCTACGGACAACTTGACACTTTTAGTTTCACACCGTGGTTTCGTTGAATGACTCTTGGTTTGGGTGACCCCACTAAAGCGCTCTTCGAGTCGTACATTGTACTTCGAAAATAACACTTTGCTTGTCGTAAAAATGACAGTTGTGATTTATGGAAAGATTTGAATATCTGAATGGAAAGCTCCAAAGTCATCACGCTAAGATGTCAATATATCAATCTATTGTTAATCCTGTATACGACTTGATTGAACTATACTGCAGTATGCAGCCAATCAAATTCAAAATTCTTTAAACCAGAGTTGGCAAATAACTTAGGATTGTTAATTATAACTCCGCCTTCCTGCAACGCGACGTAAGTGTCATTAGTGAAATAATACCTATCTTGCTTTTACCTATCTGCAATCCGAAACTCATTTATAGGTTTTGGGTATATCTTCCGTATAAGAGTTTAACCAGTCCATCGATTGAAACCTATCCTCTTGATGAAAATGGCTTAAAAGTCATCACCCAACCAAGATTGATTGGCTTAGCTAAAACATGGTATTTATGGACCCACTTCTGAAGATAAAGAAGTATAAAACTATCGAAAGCAGGTGGTCAAAAGTGCAGGTAACTGAATTAGGTTTAATGTGTCGTTTCCGTGGACGTACATTTGCTATCCGTCGTGACGATGCTCTCAATGATACATGAAATGTAGAATAAAATTCCTAAGGCAAGTGTCCTACATTTACTAAAGTAATACAATAATAATAATGCAGGGAAAATCCTTGATGAGGCCTACTTTACCTCAATAGTCTCAAAATACGTCGCCGACGCTAAGTAAAACCCAGTTTTTTTGGTAGTTATACAACCCGTATTGATTTTAAGGAACATTTAAGCGAATTAGAGAGCTTATTAATCGGTAACTGGGAAACCTAAATTAGTAGAAACATGCGGAAAGTTTCCTCAACTACTTTGTTATGTGGGAAATTAATGAGATTCATTAGGTAGAGAAGCTCTCTTGACAATAACGAAAAACTCGTTGATGGCCGTAAGAAGGTACTTGATCAAGTTTGTCAGATGTTTTAGTATCCATTGTCATTTACACTTACAGCTTTGAAAAGGAACTGATTTCAAGACAAATACATGCAAACAATTCTTCCATAAAAAAATTGTTAAAAAGTTATCTATAAAAACTAAATAAAATAAAATATCCCGGAGCGCTCGCCCTTTCGCCCTACTCGCGCAGGTCTATGCGCCTTTTTTGTCTCCTCCCCTTACCTCGTTTTTCATATATACCTTCGGTTTGCCTCCCTATTTTGTTCTTCCCTTCTCCTTGTATATATTGTACTTCTTCATCTCTCAAATCACAGCGAGGGCAGAAATAGAACATAGCAATCTGTAAAATTTAATGGAGACGCGACAAATGCTTTGACCCTACAAACTTCTTACTAATAATTTATGGAGGACAAGTTTCCCCTTGTTTTTAGTGATGAATATTTGAAAAAATACGCAACCTCCATGCATGCCGAGGATCGTAGTTGTCCGAAAATGTATTTTCGAAAATAAGTCTTGTGACAAATACAAAGAACCGTAAGCGTAAATGTAACATCAAAGCATTTGATTATCTCCTTAGAGCAGTGCACCTCAGTTCAGAGTGGTTCAAAATCTTCTACTTAAAAATAGAACACGTAATAAGCGCCTTTTAAGTTAACAGTAGGTTTTTTTTTTTTTTTTATTTTCTTGGTTTAATTACTATGTTTTGGAATCAGAATAAAGCACACGAGTTCGAATAACAATATTGTGCTTTTACCGGCGTAATTAACTGCACTATTTTTTAATTTTTGTGTGTTAGGCTCAAAGACGAAAATGTTCATATTACACAATCCGCGCTTGGCGATAAGAAAAGCTATCTATAACCGTCTGAACTCTACGTGGGATAAATAATAAATATATATAGGTAATAAGACTCTTATTGTTTTTGGCCAAAAAAATCTGTGCTAGGCGAATTCAGAAGTAAAAAGAAGTCTACACCAGTCACGTAAGCCACCCACAAAACACCTGGTCAGTCCAGCTTAATTAAACACAAATTGATTATAAATTTCGTCTCTCGATAAACACTCTCTGAATTAATTTAGGAAAGTCAGCAGCCCTTGATCACTTTCAACAACTCCAAGAGAATATTTAAACAAAAATTTTGGACATAGGTAACACTACATAACTCTAATAAGCATAACTATTAATCGAATCGCATCTTGGGTCGATTAAACGCACCGCTACTAGATTAACAAAGAACAAAAGTTATCAGTAGACTATAAAAAAAATTAACACAAAGCGAAAAAATATAAGTTCAGAGCCTAGATTACATATACCACGCATGCCAAGCACCGAAGACAATTAAAGAAATATTAATTACTACAGTTTTAAAACTCTCATAAACTAGCGTGACTGCAATATTCGCCACACAAAGAACAAAACACAATATTCGTACAGCTGCATTTTTCTATTACACTGTACGTGTGACACGAAACGATCTCTATTAATGAGACTTCCCGAATGCTGAAACGAAAAACTGTACTTGAGAACCTTAGAAAGCCATGTGACTTTCTCGACAGGCCATGACTATACTTGACTAGTCACCTGAAAAGAAGCTCTAAGTAGAGTCACCATATCTTCTTTGGAGTTTCTCTATTTCTGATTTTTGTACTGTTCCATTGAACGTTTTGCGAAAATTATCAGTCCAAGTAATAGTGTGAGGTATTAAAGATTAGCATATTCTTAATACGGTAATTTTCTGAGAGATTTATCCTCTCTCCGAAGGATTCTCCTAAGCGTTTTTCCTTAAATCTCTTCGTTTCTGTATTACTTTTGTTAATATCTACTGGATGACGCATAACCTGAGACTCGGCAATTTTTGATTTGGTTACGTTACTTTTCCGCCACTCGCTTCATACCTTTATATACCCGTTACCGATTAAGTGTATGCTTTGAATTGTAAATTTGTTTTGAAGTACAGACTAGGCCGACAGATATGCGAATACTATACAATCTTTTACTGAGTCGCTATCGCAGCATTTACTGGTGTGATAGTAGTTTTCTTTAAGCGTTATGCGTTTATTTCACCGATTTAACGAGAAACGTTATCGAATCAAACATTTCCATTTTGCTATGTAAAGCCACTCGAAATTATTGAATCTTACGTTTTAGTAATCGATTTACCCTATTGGAATGTCGACGTTAGCATGCTACACCTGCAGAAAGTTTATCGTCCGTCGCTATTCCTATCCACTTGTTTCTGTGCTTTACTGAGATAAGTAAAAAGCGCCCTTCTACTCAAAAGTCGATTCCCACCAGAGTTGCAAAGGTATCTTTTATTTCGACGACTCCTTACTAAACTTACGCATTTCAATAGCATTAACCATTAAAGGCTTGATAGTGATCCTTGTTCCTTTGTGCTAAAAAATTTTATTTAAAAAACATGACATTTCAGATCTGGATATTAACTGTCTAGCTTGTAAATTTAAAGACCATGTTATTAAATCACATTTGATGTGACACTGTTATGGGTTGTACTCTGTCAATCCTCTATCTAATCAAACCAGAACAGGAGTCTCTACTTCGCCTTGTTCTCCATTGCCGGTAAGTATCTCTTCCCACAGTTCACTCGGCCCCCTCTCCTTTAACCTGAGCACCTCCGTGTGCTTTTCTAACACAATTTGTTGCTCGAAGTGAACGTAAGCGAGAGCGACCTGAATGGCTGCTTTACACATACTCAAACTATTATTTCCGGATGCGGAAAAGTGCTAGAACTTCTCACGAACTCGATCGGATTGGATTTGATGAACTCGTACATCCGTAACACTTTAAATCAAATAAATTTCATTAGTAAACAAAATCGCTCCTCAAAACACGAACGCCGTCTGAACAGCGAACATGCCGACGCCCAACAAACAGTGTAAAATGTCACTATACGTCAGACAACCACCGAAAAACTCCGATATACGGCAAAAACGCACGAAAATAACTGCATTTTAAACGTCCACACCAAAGAAGCCTCTTTTTCTACTATGTTTCGTTTTAATAGTACTTGTTTCCACCTTAAAAATGTACTCCTCTAAGATCCTAAACAACAGTAATCAAACCACATGTGTTACCGCAGCTTCGAAACAACTGCGCCACTTATGTCTTGTCCGCAAAAAACACGTGCTTGTTTGAAACTAATAAATACACGTTACGCAGCAACGTGATAACCACTGCTTTTGAATGTACGACAGAGTTCAAACGTAGTCAGTTTGACCACACTTATAGACTTAATATATTGTTGTGACGGAATGCACGTTTCGAAGCTACCAGGAGTCCGAACAACCAAATCTCGGACGATACGAGAGTCCTGTCGGTACTTCTCGCAACAGGTGCGCAATTTACTTCGAAGCTGAGTCTAATTGATTGGCGTTTTGTGAATATTCATAAAGAAGGAGATTAATTTAATGGTGAAAGACGTATCTTTAAATTACGTTATAATATAACGAAAAGCGGTGCTGCTCCTGATTCGGTGTTACACGCACTTTT
>NW_022172077.1:0-905 GCF_008802855.1 Photinus pyralis
ATTGGATGAACTGTTAAATGAAATTGACAATAAACGCAAAAGGGATTCTAAATCGGACGAGGAAATATTACAAGTATCTTTATTTACCTGTAAATAGTTTGAAATAGTATACCTTTATATCTGTATTTAACTGCATTTAGTTCATAATTTATAATCGTTTATTTGTTTAAATAGGTACGTATGTGTATGATAAAAATAATGTTAACTATCGAGTCAAAAACTGCAATATACTAAGTGTCAATATGGTTCTCTATATTTAGAGCAAAATCGTACTGTACAGCTAGTGGGTATTCTAATAAAAGTATATAAAGTAGCATGCTTATTGTTTGCTACTCACATTTGATAAAATTACATAACGGCACATTAACTTACCTGGCTAACAGCGTGAATGTTTCGAAACAAACAAGTGATGAACACGTGCACTGTGCAGACAACGAACGACACTTCACAAATGCTTTCCCTAACCCCTGTTTAAGTTACTGAACTGAAAATAACAGGATCTTCAGGCAAGTGTTGCGAAATGCTTTTTATACTTAACGTAGATACAAGAAGAGCAAGGTTAAAAGCGTTAATTATAGTTAAATTAAGCAATTTTATGGACCCAAAATATTGAAACGATGCATTGTCATCGAAAGCACACAAAATGTTGAATCTGCATAATTGAAGCACGTCCAGAGAAAGAGAGGAGTTAAATAAGTAAAATAAAGTTTCAAAGAAATATCTCCATAAATGCGAAAGTTGGCATTGCGCAGTCACTGCGCATGCCTCCACATAATTTTTACTATGTGCGAAATGTTTGCATTTACTAGAAGGATCTGTTGTTCAAATTTCAAAGAAATATCTCCATAAATGAGAAAGTTGGCATTGCGCAGTCACTGCGCATGCCCACACATAATTTTTACCAT
>NW_022172078.1:0-731 GCF_008802855.1 Photinus pyralis
GAAAGGTCTCAACGAAAGGAATTAATTTCTACCAACCATAGCCCTCCTCCTCGACCTCTTATCGTGATCGGGTATATTCCCTTATATCTACCTCAATAAAGGATTGTCGGAAGAGGGTACTCACAAAGGGCGATTGAGACGTCTGCAAGAAATATATCAATTGGTGATGTCAAAACAAAAGATATTTCGGTTAAATAAATGCGCTTTATCTGCACAGGAGTTGTGCACAATTTATACTTGTTTTTAAATAAATACGTTTTTTGTAGTAAACATACTTTTACGGTGCTAGAATCTTCACCATTCTTGCTGACTTATTACACGAAAACCCTTAAATAGCGGGAGATTTTCAAGTTCAATCATTACACAATCTCTAGTCTGTCTGGTTACAGTCTCACCTACCTCTGAAGCAATTATTAAGTAACTACTGGTTGGCGACCCCAGCTGCAATTCCGCCCTAAAAGCTTCGTATTTTTACCCTTAAACATTCCCTTAGCCCTTGTAGCGTATATCTTATGAAAATTCGCCACCTCCCCCACCCCTCGGAAATGGATTGTAAACATTAGGTATCCGTCGATGCGTAGCTGATTGTATTCCATAAATACACTGCCGATGATAACCCATTGCTCGATTTTACGGTAGGTTAAAGATTATGTCAACACACTGATCTAAAAGCAAGACGTCTTGGATTAAGATAGGTCATGTTGGTAAGTAGGTACGTGAGTAATTTTAGC
>NW_022172079.1:0-940 GCF_008802855.1 Photinus pyralis
GGCGCACTAATATGCGCAATTAATAGAATATGTACGCGCCGAGTACAGTAGTTTGTTGTATAATTACACTGTGCACATTTTAAACCCTTTGAAGGACTGTGTCTTCCCAAATATGTGGAAGATTTGTTGCAAAATTCCAATATGTACACTTCAAATATTTTGCAGTATTGCGAGTTAACAGATGTCTAATTTAAATTTGATTTCTCGTACGTAAAAAGTAAATTTAAGATACAATTTAAGCATTTTTATTAATTAATTAATTCATCTCATTTTCCCAATATTTGAGGTTAGGAACGAGATTTTGAAAAACGGCTACTTTATCATAAAGAAAAAATCATATCATTCCATTTGATTTTTTTAGGATTTTGGGTCATAGCGTCAAAGCTAGCCCCCTGACGGAGAAGGATTCAACTAGTTTAACTATATAACTTTTTGGTTGGTTTCAACCATACCAAATTTGTTAAAATCGGTCAAACCGTTAAGAAGGTTATTACAAAAGCAATTGAACGCCCTACACCATTTTTGTTTTTGAAATAACTAAGTTTTTGTTTTTACGAAAATGATAAATCAACTGGTTTTCTTTAAAAATGTGAAAAAAATTTGTTTAGTTCATTATGCGAAATTTAAAGAAAATGCAGTTTTAAAATTTAAGATGGCAGTTACGCCGTCTGTTGGTCATTTTTAGAACTTCAAAATATTTTCCAGCGATTCTTTATGACCGATTTACCCAATAATTTATTTTACCCCTAAGTCATACGACGAACGGTTCTCGAGATATTGCCGAGGAACAGTCTTATTGGGTCACCCGGTACGATACACCCTGTAAATGAGATAAGAGTAATATGAACCGTTTGAAACACTTTTTTTTTGCTAATTATTTAGTTCCAATAAATCAATTTCGTGGATAGAATTTTTCGCCCAGAAAATTATATCGATTTGC
>NW_022172080.1:0-522 GCF_008802855.1 Photinus pyralis
TCCAATAAACAAGTTTTTCGCTATCTCTCCTACACGTCGATCTTGTCCTTCGTTTTATTGATTTATGTTGTGTATTTTATTGTGTATCACTATAATTTTAATTTGTATGCAAAATGCCTTGTAGCGTTAATAAAATTATTATTATTATTATAATTCCAAATATGAAGCGCAAACGTGAATTATGGACACGCTGGATTTGATCACAGTCTTTGAGTAATAAGCACGGTCCATATACCACGTCACAATAATTGAACCGTGATAGAATCAGTGCATCACAAAGAACATATCGCAACAAAACACGATGAAGCAAGATTTAGTTGCATTTATTTTCAAAGAGTGATTGTCCGATGCCTTGACTATCCTTGCAAGATCTTCGTTGATCTTTGCCACAGAGGAATTCAATTCACTAAAAGGAAACGAATGATATATATGATTCATCAGCATAGAGATGATACTTACAATGGTTTAAACCAGACAACAAGTTAAAGGTGTAAAGAGTGTATAACAAGGGTCCAAGGATAG
>NW_022172081.1:0-594 GCF_008802855.1 Photinus pyralis
CGTTATCGACGTTATCATTGTTTGGATTGTGTAGAAGCGGAAGACAGAAAAGCATTGATGTTTGAATTACAATTACTTATGTTGCAGAAATTCAATACGTATTAGATTAATCTGGCACTGAATTCAATACATTTTTACGAATTAGGTAACATTAATATAATAATCTCTGTAGATAAGAAATTTGAAATATAATTCATTTTTGATTTTTTTAACTGGAAAATACAAAGTACAAATAACTGAAATCTGCAGTAGGTAAAGCAAATTAGAGCGGCAGCAACGGATCCGGACATTAGGGCGCCGCCGAAAGGGCGCGGCCGTTAGGGCGCGTGGACATAAGGACGCGTGGACAAAAGGGCGCGGGACATAAAGGCGCGATGACATAAGGGCGCGGGGAGATAAGGGCGCAAGGACATATCGACGCGGTCAAGGCAGAACGACGTAAGCGCCATTTCACAAATTATACAGGAGACACAAAAAACCGCAGAGTATATTTCGTGGTGGTCAATTACTTTCAGGATCGATACTACGTATACACGTTTTTTTTTTTTTCAATTTGCAATGTATTTTTGGTTGAAAAAATTGAACTGTTCATAG
>NW_022172082.1:0-825 GCF_008802855.1 Photinus pyralis
TTGGCCGGATTACGTAATTATATAGACACCTAGAATCATAGTTAACAAAAAGTAGCTCACTTGTACGCCTTAGTTGTTTATTATTGTTAATCTTATAATTAAATATTATTAAATTTTACTACATGTTATGGCCAGTGAGTAACATTGCTCGTCGTTGATCCACGGCATTTGGCCGACCCCTTTTTTTTTATTTTCTTTAAAGCGAGGCCACTGGGCACTCGCTACACTTGACCTTGTAACCTTAAGGGTTAATCTCTAACCACTACCCTCAAATCCAAGGTTAGGCATTGTACTTGAAAATGATCCTTAATCCAGGATGATTTGATAATTCTTCACTTAAGAAGAAATGAAAAGAATTATACCACAAAACAGAAGAGTAAAGAAAGAAGAAACTGAACGAAGAAGAAAAAACTAAGAAGGAGGAATGGTAGGCTAAAAACCATAAGATGGATAAATAAATAGCAGGTGCAGAAAATGATGCAACACAAGAATAGTAGGAACAGAGATAAAAAAAGAAAAATGAAGCAAGAAGAAAGCAAAAATAAAACAAGTATAAATTGTGCACAACTTTTGTACAGATAAAGCGCATTTTTTTAACCGAAATGTCTTTTGTTTTGACATCACCAATGGATATATTTCTTGCAGACGTCTCAATCGCCCTTTGTGAATACCCTCTTCCGACAATCCGTTCTTGAGGTATAGGGAATATACCTAATCACGATAAGAGGTCAAGAGGAAGGCTATGGTTGGTAGAAATGAATTCCTTTCGTTGAGACCTTTCATTAGAGTACCATGAAGGATAAAACTAATTCTACTCCCCCCCCC
>NW_022172083.1:0-35852 GCF_008802855.1 Photinus pyralis
ACACGAGGTCAAGGAATGCATTCTGACTGATTATGCAGATCTTAAAGAAGAAGGACAAAAAGTGTAAATCGATCATTGTGCAGTGTGTGGCGAATACACATCTAGAATACATAAGGGTTAAACATTCAGCGTTTCAAATGTGGAGTGCGTTGCAAGCAGTATTCCAAAGGAAAGGTATTGCCAGTCAAATCTATCTCGAAAAAAACTTTTGTCGATGAAATTCGATAAAGGAACGTTAGAAGAGTACTTCTTAAAATTTGAAGAAACGGTCAGAGAGTTAAAATCAGTAGGTGCAAAATTAGAAGATGTTGACGTAGTTTGTCATTTGTTAATAACACTACCGAGTGAATACGACAACATAGTTACAGCCACGATACACTCACACCGGTATGCCAGTGCACATCGTCGCTTAATCGCATTGAACGACTGTGACGTCAGCTGGGTCACAACATTTCAGAGAGGTACATTTGAGAATGCGAGAATTACGTTTTATCCTTTAGTTTATGGTAAATAACAACAGAGTTTTGGAAAATTTAGGTATTGTTGGATATTATATAGTGAAATACCTATGCGGGTACGACATTCGGGCACTGGAATAACGTTAACTTGGTAATAATAATCACATAACTATAGGGTTTACCAATAGGGACGATAGGATTTTAAACGTTTAAGGCGGCTATGTTGGATGCCAAACATTTGACATATGCTGTCAGTTGTCATCAGTAAGGCTTGCCATTTCATCATGAACAAGTTCACGTTGCCTCAACGCTTGGAAATTATCCAAATTTCCTACGCAAATTCGCGAAGTTTTGTTGCTACTCAAAGAGCATTTCGTGTAAAATACGGTCGCCATCGTGCTCCCTCTGTGCTCGCTATTCGCCGTATAGTTGATAAATTGGAAAGTGAATTTACTCTGCAAGACTCTAAGCCACCCACACGAACACGTAATGCTCGTAGTGAAGAGAATATAGCCGCCGTAGTAGCCAGTGTTTCCGAAAATGATAATGTGTCCATTCCACGCCGTTCGCAAGAGTTGGGGCTGTCCTCAATGACCACCTGGCGTATTTTGCGGCTGGATCTCGGTCTGCACCCATACAAAATGGTTTTGGCACAACAACTCAAGCCAACCGATCATCGCTTACGTCGGGAATTTGCAGATTGGGCGCTAGAGTCGGTGGAAAATGATGCAGATTTTCATCGAAAAATCATCTTCTCGGACGAGGCTCATTTCTGGTTGAATGGATTTGTCAAGCAAAATTGCCGTTATTGGAGTGAGTCCAATCCTCAAGTGGTTCGTCAATCACCATTATATCCCCAAAGAATCACTGTTTGGTGTGGATTATGGTACGGTGGCATCATTGGCCCGTACTTTTTCAAAAACGATGACGGCTGTGCGGTTACTGTTAATGGCGAGCGCTATCGGGACATGTTGACCGAATTTTTATTTCCCCAAATTGATGATATCGATGGTGACGACATTATGTTTCAACAGGACGCCGCAACATGCCACACAGCGAACGCTACAATGGACTTATTGCGTCAACAGTTTGGTGAATCGTTGATTTCTCAAAATGGCCCCCACAATTGGCCGCCAAGATCATGCGATTTAACACCATTGGACTTCTTTTTGTGGGGCTATGTGAAGTCAAACAAAGGTTTATGCGAATAAACCCAAGACTCTTGACGAGCTCAAGGCCAACATTCGAGCGACCATAGCTGCCATTCCACCCGATATGATCCACCGAGTCATCGAAAATTGGTCCCATCGGATGAGCCAGTACAAAAAGAGCCGCGGTGGCCATTTGAACGATATTTTGTTTAAATCATAAATGGCATGAAATACAGCATTTAATAAAACCAATCAAACCTAAATTTGACCAAATTGACTGTGTTTTATTTCAATTTAAAATCCTATCGCTCTTATTGGTAAACCCGTTAGAAGCATTTATGCCGAAAACATTTAACAGGCGATTAAGTAATGTATATTTAAAGAGTTTGTTGAATATAATAGATAGATATAATAGATTTATTACTTACGTACTATTCTTAAAAAGGTACATGTCTTCCCATTTTAGATAGGTGTATATTGTCATTTTATGGTTTGTCACTTTAGAGTGCTGCAATTGCATAAAGGTATTTCTTATCTATTCCTACATAATCTCCTTATATACAAGCTTGAAACATAATCTAAAGTCATACAGAATACCTATGCAGGGTGGTGACTTGCGTCATACGATTATTGACTCCCCAAATTATTTTAGAGTAAAAATGTATTAAGGTTTTTTGTAGAAAAAATTTTTTTACGCCAATCAACCGTATTAATTTTCAATTCATTAAAAATTCCTGCTTGTGCCACTGAGTAGGAAAATAAAATGAAGTAGCAATAAAAATTATAATGCAGTACAAATGAATACGTTGTACAATGGTAAAGTTACGAGGTAAATTTGGACACTTTTACAAAGCGTCGAGCAAAGAGTTATAGCGCACACGGGCGGACGGACGGACGACAACACAAAACTATAAAGGATATGAGGATCCTTAATAATTCGAGAGCGAGGGGTGTTTTGTGTGTAAGTGTCAAGAGTTTAAAATGAACAGTGTTGTTCATATTTGTGATCAAATCAAGGTCTTCTTAGTCTTCTTAATGTATTGAATGAGAGTTACCTAAATTATTTGCGATGGTAAATGTCATAAGAGCGGTTAACAAAGGTTGTAATTATAGCATATCCATAGACGAAGATTTAGTAAGCAATATACGTTTAAATGAAATGGTTTCAACATTTGCGTTTGCGTATAATTATACTTAATTCCTTTTTTGTAAAATGTTTATTTATTGTTAATCAAAGATAGGTATTATCTTTGTGTTTGTGTTAATGTATTGCTTTTTAAATTATGCATTAGTTAACTTGACTACCACCCATTTAAACGCCCCGCGAACGTCAAAATTATATTTTCCTAGTTAGAATACACGTTCCCGCCAGAAAAGTGGCCCAGCTGACGTCATGGGCGCAGTCGGCGAGTTTTCGTTCCTCGATCTAGCATACCGGTGTGAGTGTATCGTGGTTACAGCTCTAGAAACCGTTGAAACAGAAAAACTAACCCTGGAATTTGTTAAAAAATTACTAGATCAGGAGTATGTAAAAGTGTAGAGGCAAATGTATGTGAACAAAATATTTTTGAATGTTGGCATCAAAGACTAGGCCATTTGAATTATAAAAGCATGTTAAATTTAACACAATTGGTAGAAGGGTTAGAAATGCGCTTGTAACGATTATATAACTCCATGTATATGTATCCTATAGACGTTTTTTCGTCCTCTGCTCTGTAAACATACGCTTAAATTGTGTTGGAAACAATATTATTGATTTTAGGTTCATTAAATAATGGTTTATAAGTAGTTAGCCTTCACTACTCCACTTTTTTATAGATTTCAATTTTGATGCGTTTGATGTCACACAAAAGGAGCCAACATGCGCAACAGACATTGTTGCCCTCAATAATGAATACACACTTCTTATAAATTCAATGTTAGATGGAAGTTTCACACAATACGAGCATATTTTAGTTCCCAATTAAATGTAAATAAAATAGTTAAATACCTAGTTAAGTACATTCATGGCAGGTATTACAAAGGCTGATTAAATAAACCCTCTGTTAGCTAACCTTTGATTAAGATCTTGAATAAACCAACCAATCAACCAAGCATATTCTGTAATCAAGTACATTAATGATTAGTTATCTAAAATAAACTTAAAAGGCTTTGTAAAACTCGCATTATACTCGCGTTGTTTGATTATATCCACCAGCACAGCTTATTTCTAAACAAAATGTGTCAATGAAAATTTTGATATAAGTAATATTTAGTGTATAAATTTTCTTTCTTTTTATGTGTCTGGCTCCAGCCAGCCCAGTTCTGTATTGAATATTTTTGATATAAGTAAATAATTCTAGATTACGATTGTAGTTTTTTAGTCATACTACCTAGCGTATTCCATGAGGGTTACAACTGACTAAAAGTGACGTCCCAAAGTAGCATAGAAATGACGTCATTTAACCCCGAGAAATCCTAAGAAAAGTGACGCCCGTTTAACGTCTGAAAGTAGCAAATAAATGACGTCATTTAGATACTAGAATTCCTGTTAAAAGTGAAGTCCTATTAACGTCTGAGAGTACCGTCAAAATGATGTGACATATTGACGTCAAATGCCACTTGTAAATAAATGTAAGGTCACCCTGTATATAGAGTAAAAGGATTGCGACGTAGTTGAAGACGAGTGTGACCTATTTCATTATTATTTTCATTTAGATTGTGCCTGGTTAAGTTCCATGTCAATAAAAGTGTTTTTCTATGTTCAACTAATTACTGTGTGTTGTGTAAGCTCGGCGATCAGGGACGACCTTTAATTTAATAATCAAGAATAATTTTATCTATTTGCATTCTAGGTTTCGGAATATTAATTGCAGAGCCCCAGGTTCATGTCATGATGCCGCAGTATTTCGACAGTCCGCCTTATTTAATGATTGTGATGCTTTAGTTCCGAAGGTAATAGTATACGAGTGAGAAAGTTGGCAATTATGCACGAAGATAAGATTTGCGTAAGTTATCTGTCATCATGTTCAATTGCTAAACACATATCCATTTTATCCGTAGTTCCTTTTAAGTCGACCCATTTTGTTGAATACACTTCATTAGTACCTATACGACTATACCATCAAAATACTCGTCAATTTTGTTAAACACATTTAGAAATCCATGCTTTATATTACTTTCACTATTTGATCACAAATTTAACACAATTTAAGTTGATGTTTTAATGATAGTGTTTGTAAAATATTTTTTTGGGAGCATGAAACATTGGCTGTCATTTTTGATTCTCTGTGTTTGGATTCATATCTCATGCTCCAAAATAATACTAGAGGACATGACATTTGAAGCACTCGTCCATAATGTAGCAAGTGATGATGCTTTGGTTTAAGAGTTGGACCAAATATTTTGATATACTCATCAAGATACTTTGTGATCCTTGTGTTTAGCAATATATAAGCTTTATAATGTACCATTGGAACCAGAACAATATCTAGTATCTTTATATATATACGTCTGTTTGAAGAAGAAAATCGCTTTTTGCCAGAGTCAACGCAGAACTACGTTTCTTTGTTTGGAAATTTGAAATCAGCGTCTTGCGAGTTAAGAGCAGATCCACATTTTTGTTGAAGTTTAAAGTTTGTTTTGGGAGTTTGGAAGTTTTTATCGTCAGTTTGTTGCCAGTCAGGGCAGTTTTTGGTTTGAGTGAAGATTGTTTATTTCGCTTCGGCGAGTTACCGCGGTAGTTTTGGATTTGTGTAGAGGCCAGCAGTTTTTGGAAGTTTAGAGTTTCCGTTTTACGGAGTGGAAAGCCGAGTTTTGTGGCAGTTTTTGGAAGTTTAGACCTTCAGAAAAGTGCGTCACTAAGGTGTGTCGGCGCCGACTTGAGTGTTGTTTTGTATAAATTTGAATTTTGTTGTTTTTTGTGTGTAGGGGAGGGTGGGCCACTATGAGAGACGGGCCATCTTGAAACATGCGTTTTATTTCATCAATTTTACAGTTTGGATATGTTCCATCTAGTGGCTAATGGATAAACCTAAGAGCAAACTGTAAACGAACTTATAACCGAACCCTGCATCAAAGCCGGTTATTTTCGCGGTTTCATTGTTTCGAGGTTAGTGAAGTTTTTCTGGGGCTGAGTTGTACGTGTGTTTTTTGGACGTTTTGTGGGAAAGTACGAGTAAGTACCATATACAGTTTCATTAAGCATCTATTTAGGAATATTGTTATGTGAGAAGTTTAAGTCATCGTGGTCTTGACAAAAATATAACCTATAAAAAGTCGTCCTGGCACTGTTGGGCCACTTAGAGACGATTATTTCGGGCCACCATGAGACAAGTCTCACTGTGACCCATATTATATTATAACAAACAAGTAGTAATTTTACAGATGTTTAACATTGTTGCTTTAAATGTCAGGTCCAGCGGAAAGCCAAAGATGTCTAGAGGTCGGAAACGGAAAACTGAGAAAGGCAACTTTTCCGAAGCTTCTATGAAACGTGTTGTGGAAGAAGTTGTCCGACATAACGTATGTTTACGTGTTGCTGCAAGCAATAACAACGTCAAATTCCAGACGTTGTTTAGATATGTTAAGAAGCTTAAAGCTGACCCTAATAAATCACTGGAGGAAGTCACAATGAAGCCTAATTATCAATCACGATTAATTTTTACCTCAGAGCAGGAAAAAATGTTAGTAGATTATATTCTACGTTGTTCAAAAATGTGCTACGGAAAATCTACAATAGATGTGAGAAAATTGGCATATGAGATGGCAAAGATAAATTCGATTCCAATCCATCCTTCATGGGAAGATTCGAAAAGAGCCAGCATTGACTGGATGCAAGCGTTTATAAAACGAAATCCTGAAGTCAGCATTAGACAACCGGAGAACTGTAGCATGTCAAGAGCCACTTCTTTTAATAAACACAATGTTGATAAATTTTTCAACAACCTTGAAGAAGCCTATTCTCGTTCAGAACTATTTGCGGATGGTAGCCGTGTGTACAATCTTGACGAAACAGGAACAACGACTGGACAACAAAAAAAGTAATAGCACAAAAAGGCATGAAGCAAGTGAGTCAAATTACAAGTGGTGAGAGGGGAGTATTGGTTACTACAGGCTGCATCGTGCTCGTGCTCATTGCCACCAGTAATGGTTTTCCCCCGCAAATATTTTAAACCACCAATGATTAACGGCGCTCCTCCAGGAACTCTTGGTTTGACCAATCCAAGTGGATGGATGAATGGCGAACTCTTTGTAAATGCAATGCAGCACTTTATCCATCATTCTGGATCGTCTAAGGAAAATCCCACTATATTGATTTTCGACAATCATGAAAGTCACTTGACCATCAATACCTTGAATTTGGCGAAGGATCACGGTGTGACTATTGTAACATTACCACCGCATTGCTGCAGCCCCTGGATGTGTCGGTGTTTGCTTCGTTTAAAGCACATTATAACAGAGCAGTCGATTCTTGGTTGTTACATCACCCAGGCATTCCTCTTACCATTTACGATATTGCTGGCTGTGTTGGAGTGGCGCATGATCGTGCAATGACTCCAAGCAATATAAAATCTGGCTTCCGAAAAACCGGATTATTTCCCTTTGACCGAAATATTTTCACAGACGATGATTTTTTGGTTAGTGCTGTAACCGATCGAGAAGATCCCAACACAAAAAGTCATGAGCAGACGACGCCATCAGCAGAAAGCATCACTTTATCCTCAATCAGACATTCAACCCCACCACCATCAACATGCAGACCGTCGACATGCATCCCATCAACATCCAATGTCAGGGGAGCATCAAAACCATTTATTTCTCCACAAGAATTCGAGGGGTTTCCAAAAGCGGGAGAAAGGAAAAAGACACGCAATATTCGAAAGGGTCGAAGCTTAATTCCAACAGATACGCCTGAAAAAGATCTAATAGAAGCTAAACAAAATGAGAAACGTAACAAGAAGAAAAAACCACATGTGAGAAAGGTGTTCACAAGTAAAAAAGAAGTGGAAGAAACGTCTGAAAGTGAAATGGAAATTTCTGATAATAGCTCAGATGACATTGAATGGCCTCCGAAGCCTGATGATGATATGGAAGAGGCTACGATTAATCGTGAGCCACGAGAGGGAGATTTTGTCTTGGTGAAATTTTCTGCTAAAAAAGACGTTTATTACGTGGGAAAAGTGATATCTGCAAAAGACAAAGAAAACGATTTTGAAGTTAGTTACCTGAGACGAAGCCTCAAATGTTTTAATAGTTTTATGTTTCCTGATATTCCCGATTTAGCGTCAGTAGCTTTGGAGAACATTAATATGATATTACCTGCTCCAGAAACATCTTCTGGAACAACAAAGCGGCAACGTTGTATTTTTAAGTTTCCTGTAAACTTTTCAGCTGTTGATGTTCGTTAAGGTCTTTACCGAAATACACATTTGAGTACAAAAATGTGCTGTTTTATTGTGGCCCTAGTGCTGTTTCATGGTGGCCCGCCAGTGGGCCACAATGAGACAATTGTTACTTAAAAGAAAACAAGTCGATTTGGATTTTCCTTGATTATTATCACTATCACAAAATATAGATATTGTGTGCAAAACATGGGCGATTGAGGCGGTATATTTACTTTTGCGAATTAATTAATCGTTTATCAAGAAAAAAATAAAATACAATTTTTGTCTCATGGTGGCCCACCCTCCCCTAACGTATTGGGATTAGCAGTTTGGACATGTACCGAATGTAAGTAAGATTAAGTTTTAATTGTAGTTTTTTCTTTGTAATAATTGTTTGTTTTCCTTGTTGTTTTTTTTATTGTGTAACCATTAAAACTGTAATTTGTAATTCTCACATTAATTTCTGTGTTTGTCTTTCGAACGATTTCATTTCCTTTAATTTACTGCTTTCTTGGAATACTTGTCCAAGGTCCATTTTATTTAAGCAAAATTTTTTTAGATTGATTTGGAATTTAAGGTATTTGGTCTAATAGCTCACTATCTAAGAAAAGAGTCGAATTCCTTCTCTGTGCTGGGGAGAAATTTTGTTCCGATAAATATAAGGGTTTGAGCTAGCTAGGTTCTGTTAGGTGTTCTGTACGGTCTTTTTGGCCTACGGACCGGTATACACAGCATATATATATATATATATATATATATATATATATATATATATATATCGAGGGCTTCAAACCAGATAGGCGTATCAACCAAATTTATCAAAATGACAATTTCGGGCGTATGTGTTACATGGTGGTGTTTTCTATGTCGTGCCAGAGGGACTTATAAATTCTAATACAAATTACGACTATATAATAAAAAATAGAAAGGCGTATACGCCTATGGTGAACTTAAGGTTATGCCAAAGAGGCGTATGTACATACGCCCCTTCCAGATGCGATGATGGTACACATAAGGTTATGCCAGAAAGGCGTATGTACATACGCCCCCGAAAATGTTGCTTTTCTCAGTCGGTAAACAGACGCAAATGTCATCAGAGGTTATGTTTGAAACACTTCTATTACTGTGTCTTTGTGTTAGTTTATTTTGAGTTTGTGTTTAAGAGGTCTTAAAATGTTTAACACGACATCACGAGGCAAACTAATGTTACAGTTATGTGCTGCAAATCAAAACAAAGAAGGTAGGTCTACACAATCTTCTTTATGTATAGTAGCGGTATTGTTGTATTGCTTAGATATTACCACATTTGTGGATAAACTCCCATAGAAATTAAAATCATTTAATTTTTTAGATGATGCAACTAATGCTACCTTTACAAGTAGTAGCACCTTTGTTGAAACTACCAGTGATCTAGATAAATCATTAGTTGAAGTCGGATTGCGGCCAAACATAGAATTACCATCAAAGAACACTGATGGCCACATAACTGGTATTATCAAATCATAGTAATTACCTATTTTTCTAAATTAAATTTGTTTAGAGTTAATAGAGATGAGACCGGATCCTTGTGAATTTGAAAATGAAGTGATTGTTATGGATGAAAATCAGTATGAAACGCAAATTGAAGATGTAAGAATAAGAATGGACAATGAAGGTGTGTATGAAACAGAATTTGAAACTGAAATGATTGCTATGGATGAAAATGAGTGTGAATCTGAAATTGAAGGTAGTGTAAGAATAGACAAGGAAAGAGTGTATGAAACTGAATTTGAACAAAATATTAGAAAAGATAATGAAGACGAATATGAAACAGAATTAGAAGAAAATGCAAAAGATAATGAGAGCAGTGGTGGTGGAAAACGAAAGAGGGCAAAACGAAAGGTTCCACAGCAGTGGAAGAAAAATGTACGGAAAAATAAACGAAATGCAGGAGAAAGCTACTTGACAACGGCAGGAAAAGTTGCAAGAGAGAGAAGACCAAAAAACCTTGGTGAAACATGTAAATGCAAACGCGAGTGTCATTTAAAAATTCGAGATGAAGATAAAATATCAATATCAAAGAGCTTTTGGGATATGAAAGATTTGAGCAGACAACGTGACTTCATTGCAGCTCGTGTTCGTCGCCAACTTGCTGAACGAGGTCGAGTGGAGAGCTCGAGAAGAAAATTCTCACAAACTTTTTCGCTTCTTCAAGGAGGAACAGAGCATCAAGTATGTAAATACTTTTTCCTGCAAACTTTAGATATTTCCGAAAAAATGGTTCGAACTTCCGTTGAAAAATCAGCTCGAAACGCTGCAGGAATTCCCTCCCCCGATAAAAGAGGTAGACATACACCTGCTAACAAACATGCAGAAGATGAAATCGTGTTCGCAATCAACCACATTGACTCGTTTCCCAGAGTTCCAGCTCATTGGTGTCGGAGAGATACCAAGAAGGAGTATTTGGAAACAATCTTAAACAAAGAAAAAATGTACAACTTGTACCTCGAGCACTGTATTACAAATAAAAAAAAACCTATATCACGCACCAACTATAAAGAGATTCTTATTGAAAAAAATATAGGATTTCATAAACCCAAAAAGGATCAATGCTGGTGCCACCATTTTGAGCAATTGCCTGCAGATCAAAAAACAGACAGGCAAGCCGAATTTGATCTTCACATTCGTAGAAAATGTGCCGCAAATGAAGAGAAAAGAAAAGATTCTGAAAAGTCCAAAACAGATGATACGTACTTATCGGCCAATTTTGATTTGGAAGCGGTGCTGTACAGTCCACTGTTTCATGCAAAACCAATTTTTTACAAAAGAAAATTAGCAACATTTAATTTTACGATTTATGAAGTACCAAAAAGACAGGGCCATTCATACATTTGGACGGAATTCGAAGGAAATCGAGGTTCCAATGAAATTGCTACCTGCTTAAATAAATTTATCCACAGTATTTCTAACACTGTCCGACATCTAGTGCTGTATTCAGATTGTTGTCCAGGGCAAAATCGAAATGCAGTTGTTGCGTGCATGTTACAACAAGCAGTATGTCTTGTACCACATCTAAAAATTATCGACTTGAAATTCTTAGAACCAGGCCATACGCACATGGAGTGCGACTCCATGCACGCTGCCATAGAACGAGCGTCTGAGAAGTCGAAAATTTTTTGGCCAGATGACTGGATAAATATTGTGATTTTGTCAAATAAAAAAAACCCTTTTAAGGTAAGCGTTTTGCACCACGATGACTTTCTTGATTATAAGGACTTGCAAGGGAAAATCATGGTAAACAAAAAGAAAGCTGATGATGGTAGTATTCTCAGTTGGAAAGAGGTAAAATGGTTGAGATTTGACAAGGAACAACCTAATGTAATGCAATATAAAAGTGAATACTGGGAAGAAGAGTTCAAACGTATAAACACGGGACGCAGAGGAAGAAAGCCAACAGCCAGGAATTCAAGCTATGAGATGAAGAAGGCGTACACTGACCAAATCCCAATTCAGAAAAAAAAATTTAATGATTTGCAGCAAATGTGCCATGGTAAAGACAAAATTATTCCTCGTCAATACCACCAATATTATAGATCACTTCCAGTGCAAGCAGGTAACACCAATAGTGAGGATTACGACTCAGAAGATGAAGTGTCACTTCAAGTAATGAAGGAGCGTTACTTGCAAAAAAAATGATTTCTTTGTGGCGATTTTTTTGTATTTCTTTCGAATTAAAATAAAAAAAAATGTATTACGCCTTCTTCTTTTAACTGCATTGGCATATACGCTGTTGAACCACATAGGCGTAAAGACCATATTTTCGATTTTTTTTAATAAAATGACCTAAAATTTTACATGCATATATTTTATTATTCAAACAAATAGTTTAATGAAATTCATACGTCATAATGAAAAAATAGAATTTTAAAACGTTTTTTTCATTTCCTGTAAAATTAGTGAAATGGTTGATACGCCTCTCTGACCTGAAGCCCTCGATATATATATATATACACACATCATTCTATCATTATTGCGTCCTTCGAACTATTGCGTCCGAATATCGGACGCAATAAAGGCATCGCCTGTATTTCCATGTTCCCGCCATTTTATCATTCAAATACTATCAACGAAGGATGGACCGGTTTAACAGATTCCTATAGCACAAACCAGCTTTGAGACATCTCTTGCCGTTTTCGAGATATTAAAAGATAACGAATTTTTAGTGGACGCAATAATAGTTGCAATACGTACGAAGTTGTATATTTTTAGTTCAGCACTTTGCAGCTAGGGGCGGTAAATTAGTATACGCTTTCAAGTATACGTTTTACAAAGTTGGTATATTATTGCGTCCAACATGTGGCAACACTGTAAGCTATTTATAGACATCATTTCGATAAGATAATCATCTTTTTATATCTTAAGTGAGGATAATTATTATACTCTCCATTCGGAAAGTACATTGTTGCGTCCAGATAAGTTTAATTATATTGGAGCTGATCTCCAAAAATGTAACAATTCAAAAAATTCTATTCAATAAAATTGTTTAACATAAAAGGTGGTATTTGGTTATCAACAAATTAAATTTCGCTTTTGAATATTTTTGGTCGATAGTTAACAGCCGACCCCCTTTTAATGGCTGTAAATATTAACTTGGGGAGGTTCAATTAATACGTGACGTATCTTATACTATTCCCACCATTTAAAACCAAATTTTTACTACAAGCGTACACTTTAATTTTTTTGCAATATTCCGTAACCCAGGGCTGATATCCAAAAATGTAACAATTCAAAAAATTCTATTCGATAAAATGGTTTAACCTAAAAGGTGGTATTTGGTTATCAACAAATTAAATTTCGCTCTTGAATATTTTTGCTTGATGGTTAACAGCTGACCCCCCTTTAATGGCTGTAAATTTTAACTTGGCGGTGTTCAATTGAAACGTGACGTCTCTTATACTATTCCCAGCATTTAAAAACAAATTTTTACTACAAGCGTACACTTTAATTTTTTTGCAATATTCCGTAACCCAGAGCTGATCTCCGAAAATGTAACAATCCAAAAAATTCTATTCTTTAAAATGGTTTAACTTAAAAGGTTGTATTTGGTTATCAACAAATTAAATTTCGCCTTGAATATTTTTGGTTGATGGTTAACAGCTGACCCCCCTTTAATGGCTGTAAATATTAACTTGGGGAGGTTCAATTGATACGTGACGTCTCTTATACTATTTCCAGCATTTAAAAACAAATTTTAACTGCAAGCGTACACTTTTATTTTTTTGCATTATTCCGTAACCCCGAGCTGATCTGCGAAAATGTAAAAATTCAAAAGATTTTATTCAATAAAATTGTTTTATTTGTAGATAAGGTAAAAGTAAGTAATTATAGTAATAAATGAATGTTTACTTATACGTGATCGATTTCGCTTTTATTTAGCATCTTCGGACCTTAATTAATTGACGCTAAGGTCCGAATATGCTAAATAAAAGCGAAATCGATCACCAATAACTTATAAGAAAACATTCATTTATTTATAATTATTTACTTCTACCTTACAAATTCGATACAAGTAATGACAATAGACATACGTCGACAAAAACCAAAATCAAAATTTTATACTAAGTTCCACACCTTTACAAGGAAAAGCAATTGGACTCGTATAATTAAATTAATTCCTGCCGGATCAACGTCCTCTTGAATATGTGATTAGACGAGGAATGACTGAGCATTAACATTGGCAACATTGCAGGACGCAATAATATACGGCGAAATCCATATACGGGCGCGACAATGGCGCATATGAAAGGACGCACGAATGATTCAATATGACTGAAAATTCGTATATCGAAATACTGGGAATTTTTGAAATCTGGTTACGATTCTAGCCACGACATACGATTCCAAACCAACATTCGCGGCAATAGTTTAAGAATTCCTATCCGTTCTAGGAGACGCAATAAAGTACAAATACGTACGGACGCAATAATGATAGCGGGATGTGTGTGTGTGTGTGTCTGGCAGGACGAAATTTTGGGATTCTTAACTAGAATGGACAAGGGCGGTTTCCATGTAATTAATTTTTTTAAATTTAAATTTTTGTTTTATATCGTTCGTTAAGTACATCAACAGAAATTATTGTTACGAAAAAGAGGTCAAGGTTTGTAGTGTTTACATTTTAATCTCATTTTTGATTTTATTTAAGGTAGATTTCTGAGAATTTTATATCGCTTTTATTCTGTTATCATTGTAAACGCTTAATTTAATTGACAGGTGGATGTTATTTATCGCCTTTGCATTGTATTTAAAAGATAGAAAATTCTATTTTTCCTAGTATTTTAATTTTGTGTTATCTCTTAATGTCGGTTAAAAATTGGTTATAAAAATAATTTCTACCTCTGGTTTAACGTGCGTTAGGGGGGATATTTTCTGTTGGCAACTTGTTGGAATGTGGATAGCGAGTCACATTGTACATTGTAGATGAAGTGAGTTAGAGTTGTCACAATTCTGTACCTTGGAAGAAAAAGGGCCAATCTCCAAAATTACCATTTTGAATTGAAGTTTATAACACTATTATACTTATGTGCTTTCTACCTTTATGTGTAAAAGAGGCCAATCTCCTAGAACATGTCATTACTAAAATAAATTACTTCTTAAAGGCCAATGTGACTATTAGCTTCAATTTTAAAATGGCCAATTTCCCACTTTGGCCTTAAGGTTGTTATGTATGAAACCAAATAAAAGGGCCAAACTCCATTTATTGTGGACATTGGCCTTATGTTCTCTTGTATTAAAGTGGACATTGGCCTATTTAATAACGAACTAGCTATACGCAAGTGCGAATGGGTAAACACGTGCAACAGGTACATTTTGCAATTTTAACTTTCATGTTGTGGTTGTGCAAGTGCATTAGTTCAAAATGTGCAGTAAAAGAACAAAAGAAATTCTTAAATTATCAGCTATGAAATGTGGGAATCGCAACGGTAAGCGGAAACATTTTAAATTAATAAGTAAACTTATTTTTAACTTTTCTCCTACAGAATCTATAGACCAGGTTAGTACTTCTGCAGAGATGGATTCCAGCCTTATAGAAGTTTTACCGGCGTTGATATGTGTAAATATCTAAATAATAGTATACCACTTTGTGAAGTTTATAATTTATTTGCTTGCTCGATCAATTATTAAGATTAGGTACTTAGAAAGAGTTGTGATTTGTTCAGTAATTACTGTTGAACATAGGGGTCCAGTATTCAGTCTGCTGTGAATCAAACACACCAGCAACTCTTACTGTCAACACCATTAGGAGATACTATTTTAGAAACGTTCATGGACCTACAGGCAGTTCCACCGGTACCTGTGGAGTCAAATGTACGTACAAATAATTCGACAGTATACCATAATTTTAGTCATTTTCATTGAAGTCAGTGCGACTCTTTAGAACATAGAATTAAAAATAAGTAGTAGACAACAATTCAATTTTTTTTCCGCGATTTCCAGGAATTCCAGCCACAAGATCGAAATGGAGATTATTTGGAATTGGTGACGATGCAGCAACAGAGTCCTTTATGTTCTATTGACGAGAATGTAAGTAGAAGTCGTGAAATGCGCAATATCGGTGTTAAGGTATAATTTCATTTCCTTGCGATTTTAGCATGGGTTTGAAGCAGTAGACGAGTACGAGGATATGGGAGAAGTAGACGTATCGGACGATCAGGACAAAGTACCTAATGAAGAGGAGATGAATACATCAAACGAAAATGGTGAACTTGAAGATAGCGTAACAGATGACGGAAAAAGAAGAGTTGGAGATGGCGGAATGACAACTGATGAGGATACAACCAGAAAACATGATGTGCTTCAAGATGATGGATCAGATGACCGAAAAAAAAAAGGGTTGGAGGTGGTAGAAAGAGGACTGCTGAAGAAGATAGAACCAGAAAACGTGTTAAGCAGCCCAAGACGTGGTCACAGACTCAAAGAAAGGAAAAAAGAGAAAGGGGGTTGGAATATACAACGAAAAAGGGGAAACAAATAAACGCCAAGAATTTAAAACAGCCCTGCCAATGCAAGAAAAAATGTTATAATAAAATAACCGAAGAAGAACGTCAACTTTTATTTCACGAGTTTTACAAACTAAGTAAAGACGGCCAAGATCAGTTTATTTCGCAGACTGTAGAAGAGATTTCTAAAAATAGAGAAAGAGTTATTGCTGAGCATAAAGGAAGCAGTAGAAGGAGTTTTTCTAGGAGGTATTATTTGCAGCCTCAAGCTGGTCCTAGGATCGAAGTTTGCCAAAAAATGTATATTGGTACCTTTGACCTAACGTTAAAGAAGGCGAGAGTAATAATAGAAAAGAAAAGGAAAAACAATGGCGTGTGTCCTTCTGATGGTCGTGGCCCACAAGAAGATAGGCAATAATGACAAAGACTCTATTAGAAGGCACATAGAGAGCATTCCAGCCTACACAAGCCATTATTCCCGTGAGAGAACGTCAAAAAAGTACTTAAGCCCACACATCGATTGCGTAGTTGTATAGACTGTACTGGACGGATTGTAAAAAAAACAATATTCCTCCACAATTAGAATGCCAATACCGAAAGATCTTCAATGAAGAGTATAACTTGTCATTCCACCATCCTGCCAATGACACTTGCAGCAAATGTGATAGAATTCATCAAGAGCTAAAAGCCATCAATAACGTTCCAGAGCTGAGTCAAGAGCAAGAAGAAGAAAAGAAGAAATTAGAAAAAGAGAAATCTGAACACCTTGACATGGCGGAAAGTGCCTATAATAGTAAACGCGCAGACAAGAATATTGCAAAAGTTGATCAATCTGTTATAACAGCCTCATTCGATCTAGAAAAGTGTTTACCTACACCTTACTTAAAAAATGGACTATCCTTTTACAAAAGACAGTTATGGACTTTTAACCTTACTTTTTATTGTACATCTCTAAACAAAAGTACTGGTACGTGCTTTCTTTGGGACGAAACCATAGCAAACCGAGGAGGTGTGGAGATAGCTTCATGTGTTAGGAAATTTGTGTTCACTTTGCCATCAGCAGTCAAAACTGTAAATTTTTATAGCGATTCTTGTACAGGCCAAAACAAAAATATCTTCCATATTACCATGTTCTGCGTTCTCATGGAAGAATTAAAACAAACGGAAAGTGCTATAGTAGAAATAAACCACAAATTTTTAGAATCAGGACACACACATATGGAAGCAGACTCAATACATGCTGCAATTGAGACCGCAAAAAAGAAAACCACTGTGGATATAGAAGTGCCGCACGACTGGTATAACTTTATTAAAACAGTGTATAGAAAGTCGCCACTAGATGTGGTAGAAATGCAGCAGAAAGATTTTTTTTATTTCGGCGAGTTGCTTAGTAGTAAATTAGTTCACAGGAAAAAAAATGAGCAAGGGGAATGTATTCCCTGGATGAAAATCAAATGGCTTCAATTTAAAAGGGAAGAAGAGTACGTATTTTATTACAAAACATCTTTTGAGGGAATTTAAGGAAAAGAGAAAGTTCAATCAAGGTAGATTTAAAACCAATGTATTCAGAAACACTTTCTTTGGCAGAAGCCAAGGTACAAAATTTACAAGAACTTTTACCGTACATAAGCAATTACAAAACAACGAGAGTGGAGTTTGGCCCTTGTTTTTCCAAGGTACAGAATTAATATAGATTGACAGTTACACAAGTTTTGTATCTTTATTAATATACAGTTAACGTTTCACTGAGGCAAATTGCAAACTCTGCTACTCCAATATCTCATACAACTGCTTATCATTGGCTGTTTTAATTTGTAATTTTGGAAGAAGGGTTTCCACCTTAAATAGAACGGACTGAAAAGAGGAAGGGCTTTTTGCCAGGGTCAACGCAGAACTACGTTTCTTTGTTTTGAAATCAGCATTTTGTTGAAGTTTGAAGTTTTGTTTTGGGAGTTTTGAAGTTTTCGTCAGTTTGTTGCCAGTCAGGGCAGTTTTTGGTTTGAGTGAAGATTGTTTATTTCGCTTCGGCGAGTTACCGCAGTAGTTTGGTTTGTGTAGAGGCCAGCAGCTTTGGAAGCTGGTGGAGTTTCCGTTCTACGGAGTGGAAAGCCGAGTTTGCGGCAGTTTTAGAAGTTTGGACCTTCAGTGAAGTGCGTCACCAAGGTGTGGTCGGCGCCGACTTGAGTTTTTTGTGTAATTTTGAAATTTGTTGTTTTTGTTTGTGTGTACCGTATATGGGATTAGCAGTTTTGGACATGTACCGAATGTAAGTAAGATTAAGTTTTAATTGTAGTTTTTTCTTTGTTTGTTTTCCTTGTTTTTTTTTTTATTGTGTAACCATTAAAACTGAAATTTGTAATTCTCACATTAATTTCTGTTTGTCTTTCGAACGATTTCATTTCCTTTAATTTACTGTTTTCTTTTAATACTTGCCCAAGGTCCATTTTATTTAATCAAAATTATTAAGATTGATTTGGAATTTAAGGTATTTGGTCTAACCCACTATCTGAGAAAAGAGTCAAATTCCTCCTCCGTGCAGGGGAGAAGTTTTGTTCCGGGAAATATAAGGGTTTGAGCTAGCTAGGTTTGTTTAGATGTGTTGTGTGCGGTCTTTTTGGCCTACGGACCGGTGCACACAGCAATATATCATATCCCCAAGGTATGTAGTAAAGCACATCATCTCCGATGCTGTCATTTTTAATTTCACCAGGGAATCCGGGGTTAAATACGGTGGCCTGTTACCACTTTCCAATTCACTAAAATTAAACATTTTTAATCTAAAGTTTAAAGTATCTAAAGAAAACAATTTAAATTCTATAACAAGTTTTTGTAAAATTCCAAGTATAATTGCAAACCCCTTCCAAAATATGATGCATGACATCAACCGAATAGTTATCAATCAAGTGAAAATTTTCAAGTCCATTCCAAATACAGGATTCTTTGATACCTGTCTGTGAAGTGTTTTGTTGCAATTGCTGCTCATACATCAATTTTGTTCTCAGTAGAGAGCGATTTTCTGAGGAAGTGCATTTGGTGTCGCTGTTATTCATCATACAAAATCTGCAATAATAGGTGACAGAAACTTTCAACCATACCTAGTATAGAATGGAGTCCCAAATTATCCCATCAAAATTCAAAGTCGCCGCGTGCGCTAGCGCCCGCTAACGCTACGCTACACTTTGGACCCCCCAGCTAACAGGTTTTGCCACATTTAAATATCAGCTGAAAGTTATTTATGCTCTTTTTACATTGTACACTATTATATATACCATTTTTGTCCTGCCCTTCCGGCAATTGACGGTATTAGGTCGAGTATCGAAACCTGCAATGGTTATGAAAAAGATCTAGAGCGGCAAAATACAAACTTCCAATTTAGAAAAGCTACTGATATGTAAATGAATTCTTATGATATAAGAAGGTTATAAATGGGAAATAGATATAGTATTTTACATTATTAGCCAGGTAAGTGAGTTTTTACTGGCGATAGGAGAAGTTGACTAGCGAGCCGTTAGGCGAGCTTGTCATCTCCTAGAGCCAGTAAAAACTATTACCTGGCGTAGGTATAATGTACAATATTTTATTTGTTACTCATTTGTAAACGTAAATAATTAGTTCTTAAATTAATCTTGAAGAAATGTCTAAAATATCATGTGATCCATGTAACAGAGACTTCGCATTAATTCTGGCCAATGAAATTACTAGATTACTAACTTGTAAAATTTTTACAGGTCTGCTGTCAGTTTTACAGGTCTGCTGTCAGTTTTACAAGTCAGTAGCGTTTAAACATTACGTTTACCCGTTTGCGTTTTGTCTTGTTAATCAACGTTTACAACTGAGTAACAAATAAAATAATTTAGGTTTAATCATCATAATTTCCATAAAAAATGACTTTAAAATGTGGTTTAGTTAGGGTTATGTAGCGTATTTAAGTTTTAGTGTGGCTATACTGTGCAGTTTCATGAACATGAACAATCTAACCTCAAATATTCCTCGATTCCTTCTCGATCTTTAATTCGTTTAACACCAGAGTACCCGCGCTCATTTAATAACAAATGTACCCGCGCGGCGGGGATTCCCTCAATACCGTATCACTATCTTGTTCATCGTTGTATGTTTCTAAATTTTATTAGCATTGTTGCAACATTTTATTTTATTTATAGAATGTGTCACAATTTTGTTTACAAACTACTTTTGCAGTTGTAGACTTTCTTACATAAGATCAATAGAAATAAAAAAAAATAAGGTAAAAATTCATACTCTAAATAAATAAAAGCATTCTATAATAGATACTAAAGATAAATGGTATACAAATATGCAAGAGAATAAAACAAATTGTGAATAAAGCAACTTTTACTTAGTCTATTTATTCTGAATCATGTTCATGTCCAGTTTCTACAGCCGAACACTCTTTGCATTTTACGGTAGTATGTTCTTTGCAAATGTGCCTTTTACATACTGAACACAACGTTTTAGATTTTCGATTCTTCTTTGATGGACAGAAAGCACATTGAGGTACACTTACTGTATTCTTTTCTATCTTCAGCAATTCACAGAGTCTCAGTTTCATGGACTGTGGAATGTTTGTTTTATAAACTCGTCGTTTTCCTTGTTCATAGACTAGGGAAAGACCAAGTGATGCCAAAAAGTCTTGTCTCCTCATCTTTTTCACAGTGTTTTCCTTGTATATTACATAAGAATTCACTCCCGACACGTTGAGCAAAAAATAAAATATTACTAGAGGCCACCGGTTTGCTTTTCTTGACACAGAATATTTTTTCTGAAGTGCATCGTTCAAGTCAACACCGCATTTTGTGGAATTGTAGGTAATGATTATTTCCGGTTTTGCTGCTTCTCCGCTTTCAGGATTAATTGCATCGTCATGATGGAGCGTTGATAGTAGTAATACCATTTTGCTTACCTTTGCTTTATAGGAAACAAGCGTACATTCGTTAGTGAAACCGAACATGGAACTGTTGACTAAAATTAAGCAAAGGAAGGTAAATATTTAATTCTTACAACTAATGCCTGCTTATTTGTTTGTAATAAAATTTACAGTGAAAGTTGGCAGTTTTTAATCACTAGAGTGCCTTTAACATTTTCTAATGCAGTGTGACATATTTCTTGCTGCTCCACATTTTCGATCGAAGTCGACGAACCTGGTATTACCCATGATATAAACACACGTATTACCGTTGGTAGTGGACATACTGGCTCATTACGTTGCCTATCATGCGGCATGTCCAAAGGAGAACTTTCCGCTACATTAACAGAAGATGAGGCAGCAGATCGTGTTGCTGTTAAAGATGCAGCTTCATCACCGAATGTGCTCGCTATTGCTCTTTTCGCATGTAGCGAATCCTCAATATAACCTTCAGCGACAGAAGACGACTTCCATCCTCCTAGACGTTTTACTGCCAAAAAATCAGCGCCTTTGTTAGATAGTACAATTTTTTTTACGTGTTTCTCAGCCTCTCATACCATCACGCCACGCAGTCGCGCCAGCTGACGCTTGTTTTAAGTGTTAACTAAGTAAAAACTACCAGGCAGAATAAAAAGTAATTGTGCGAAACTGAGTTGCAGTGCAGTTACCATTGCGTTACCGTTGACGTTCGCCATTGAGATTAACATAATTTATAAACTTGGCGTCAGACGGTTAACGTATTCATTGTAACGATTTGAAAGAGTATGATGTTCCTCAATTTTTTAAATATACCAGAATGAACGCACAAGCATTTGAAATATTGTTGGGAATTGTAAAACCATTCCTGAAACGTCAAATAAGATGTGATACCATTTCTCCTGAACAGCGGTTAATTATCACTTTGCAGTAAGCACTTATTACAATTTGCACCTAATACAATTAATGTGTTTTTAGATATTTATCTCAAGGTACAAGTATGCAAGTCCTGGCTTGGAACTTTAACGTGGGCGTAACAACTGTTCACAAAATAATACATGAAACGTGTGTAGTAATATGGGACCAGCTTAGTCCCATTTATCTGAAATCTCCGTCTACAGAAAAAGAATGGCAGGATATATCACTTGGCTTCTTGCAGCATTGGGAGGTGCCATCGATGGCAAGCACGTCAATATCCAAGCGTCTCCACGTTCAGGATCTTTATTTTACAATTATAAGCATAACTTTAGTATTGTACTCTTGGCAGCTTGTGATAGTCAATATCGATCCACCTTTGTCGATATAGGAGCATAGGGATCGCAAAGTGATGGTGGTGTTTTAAAAAATAGTGTTTTTGGAAAGCGCTTAGAAGAAGGTGGACTAAATAAAGTGTATGTAAAAACTTAAAACTAAATGTACCTATCTTATTATAAATTTTCTACCACTCTTAAAATAGCCTTTCGCTTTTCCTTTGCCTCGTCGGAAGGCATTTCACATATTCGTGAATATACATATTCGACAAAAGTGCGGTTCTGGTCTAGAACCTGACTGCTATTTTTTTTTTCAATCGCAGTCAGTCACAATCTGCCTGGCTGAATCAAGCACAGCTTCAATTTCACCCCCTTTTGTAGTGCTCACCCCTTAAGGTGGTGTTTACATTGAAGAATTTGGAAATCACTCCCCGCACCGCCCGCAATATTAGAATAGTGTCGCTATCCACCACAAGATTCCGCGACCTACCATATTCGAACGTAAAAATAAACAGATAAGGCGCAACTGTCGAGATAATAATATACCGAGGACGATCGCTGTAATTTGATATCTGTAATTTATAGAACTGGGTTTTTAGCATTTGTATTCAATTCATATTCAGCTTTCTCGGTTGCTGACGTTTACCGCGATTAATTTCGTTGTATTACCAAGTGCTTTATCTTCCCAAATAAGTAAAAATACCTATTTTCTCTAAAAATAATAAATTGACCTTGTACGAAATTGAATAGGGAATGTCAAAAATTGTCGCAATTTTCTTTGCACCCTCGTTTAGGCATGCGCCGTCTTCGGTTAGGAATTTTCAAAAAATTGGAAAGAATAGTTGTGTCTTTGCTACATCCTATATGAGTATCTAGGATGTAGCACCGAATTCTACTATTTGCGCTTAGATCTCAAAAATTTGAAAATGATATAAGTTCTTAGCGCACCTTAGCAAAAATTTGTAAATAAAGCTGTAAATAATTTGGTAAAAACATTTCGTTCAACAGTGCATTTATTTTAATAATTCCGGGCTGCGGCGTATTCCATTTCATGCTCGCGAGCAAATTTTTGTACTACCTACTAAAGTACTAACCATTTCATTTTTTAAACCTTTATAATTAAATAAATGAGTTAGATTATAGACCTATAATTATAATTCATTGCAACCTCATGAAGGATATCTACGAACCGAAGAACTAGTGAAAATTTTGCAGGATTACATCAGCCTCTGTATTATCTAAATCCAAGATTCTATTTCTAAATTGACTATCATGTCATTATAAAACAGTTATTAACGAACTCCTAGCGAGTTTATAATTTTGCGATGTCTGTTCGTCTGTCCGTCCGTCCGTTAGCATGATAAGTCATAAACGAATGGACCGATTACGGTGAAATTTTGCAGGTGGATTCTTTATCAAATTTGTAGATCGGAGTTCATGAATTGGTATGTAGACCAAAAAATAAAGTAGGCCCTTTTGACACCTCCGTTAGTTATGAACCGAATTGCATGAAATTCAATATGCGCATAGCTTTAACCATATAAAACACAATTCCAAAAGTTGAGCCTAATCGATCAGCATGCACAGTGCCCTTTGCGCAGGGGCGGACTGGGTACTTACGGCCCAGGTGTAATTGCATAGGTTACCGGCCAATTTTTTTGCTTCATTTTTCCTTTCATTATTCATTATTCCTTTCTCGAAAATCAATTAGAATATAGTTTTTTTTAATTGCAGAAGAGAAACGTGTTAATAATTTATTAATGGTGCAAGAAACTAAATACAGCACATACTTATAAATAGTGTTAGGATTTTAATGACGTTAAAAATCAGCGAAAATGCAAAATAAAAAATGCAATTACGACAAAAATTTCGCAAAAAAGACATAAAAATTTAAAAAGATGAGATTTTAAATAACAAATAAATTGATGAAACTGAATAAGACGCAAAATTTCAGTGGTGGTTCATTTCCATTCTCTGCAGGCCAGTAGTAGAAACTAGGTATGTAAGGTACTGACTCACTTAGCGCATCCCAAAGAAATGTAATCCCTTTTAGTGGGCATTTGTTTGTGGACGACTTAAGCACGTTCCAAGAAAACGTTAACTAGGCATTTAGCTTACAATGGAGGTTCAGTGGTAGAGAGTTGGGCTATAAATCCGGAGGTCGGGTGTTCCAACCTGGGTTGAGGTGAATTTTTCATCTGTGGCAGAGATGAGAATTAGACCTTCTGCAGAGACACCTCTAAAAAGCATTATGCGAGTCACTCTGTAATTGGGCGCAAACCTGTTGAGGGCCCAGAACAAGAGAGAGATAAGAAATAAATAAAATAATAAAACGTCTGGCATAAGAACGCATTGACGATAATGCTCTGTTGTAATGTAGGTAATATGAACTTGAGAGAGATATATTCTGTTTGGTTTATTTTTTTATTACATATCATGAAATGCGAGTATAGGTACAGGAAATTGAGTTTTCTCGACACAAGTAGGTATATTTAGTGTTCCATCGCGTTAGTGCAGTGAATTTTTATTTCGTAAATTAACAAGTAAAGTCGTTACATATTTTACATAAACTCGTTTAATTATTAATTATTAAATGTGGTCACTGTGAAAACTGTTATTACTTAAGTAGTTGCATTCACAGTTTACCAGGTAAGTAAAAATCACTGATCTCGAAAAAGAGTCGCGCGGGAAAGTTATAGTTTGTCCAAACCAATTTATTTTGATGAGACCTTTCATTAGAATACCGTGAAGGGTAGTACATGCCCCCCCCCATTTTCTGAAGTTTAACCACTAAAGGCATGCATATGCATATGACATCACTAATGACGTCTGCAGACGTCTCAATCGCCCTTTGTGAGTACCCTATTCCGACAATCTGTTCTTGAGGTATAAGGGAATATACCCGAACACGATAAGAGGTCGAGGCTATGGTTTGTAGAAATTAATTCCTGTCGTTGAGCCCTTTCATTAGAGTACCATGAAGGATAAAACTAGTTCCACTCCCCCCCTCTCCACCCAGTACTTTGATTAGAGGACAGAAAGAAGGGCAGTAGTTGGTAGAAAACGGAAAACGGCTCCTTTCGTTGAGACCTTTAATTAGAATACAATGAGAGATAACATTAATTTTTAACACCCCCCTCCCCCTCGGGCCTCGCCGCTCACTGATCTCGAAAAAGAGTCGCACGGGAAAGTTATACTTTGTACAAACCAATTTATTTCGATGAGACCTTTCATTAGAATACCGTGAAGGGTAGTACATGCCCCCCCCCCTCCAATTTTGTACAGTTTAACTTGGCACCACTAAAGGCATGCGTATGCAAAATCTGATACCAATTGGTTATCGTATGTAAAAGATATGCACGCTTTACTTTGAAAAACAGCATCTCAGGAAATAATTCGTATTTCAATAATACAATACAATATCAAATATCAAATTAAAATTCCATGCGTCCTACGTACGAAATTCAAATTACGTACTTTCATTGAATAAAATGTACTTTGCCCTCTAATGACGTGAGCGACCTCCCTCTTATAATTGCTAAACTGTGTAGCATAGAATCGCACCCGATAACGATGAATACATTTGGAGATCATGACGTTGCCGTGACGATGTACCTTGGCTCAATAGATGTCGTCAAGAAATTTTCTTTCCACAAAAACGGCCTTTAGAGTCAACATTTTTGGTTGAAATAACATTCATTCAAATATATTATGTTCAGACATTTGCATGAAACAAAAATTATTTAGCTAATTCCTGTACTTACACTGTTATTTAAGAAATAAGAATCTTAAAAATTAGCCATATTTATCTTCCATTTTTATCCCACACTGATAACAATTTGTTACAAAATTTACTTCATTCACAAGTTTAAACCTTTAACTACAATTGATCGTTTACAGAAGGTCATTCTTTTACTTCGCAACAAAGTTATTGTGGAAATCGCAATGACACTTTTGTACTAGTTTACCATACATTGTAAACGCCACCTTAAAGTTATAAAATATGTAGGTACTTATAAAGTTAACCATGTAAAAATTATCTTTTTTCCTACGTGGGGTGGTTTGGGAAAGGGGTACCACCTCGCGTACCACGGTCTCGTCAAGGTGGACATCGACATTATCACCCGTTTCCCCTTCTCATTGGGGTGATAAGAATGGTATCTATCCCAGACCATCCTGAGGAAGAAGATGAGGTGGGACGTGGAGTGGGTTCCTTTTCGGGATTTTTTGTCTTTGATGTCGAAGGTTGTGTTGAAGTGTATGTTCTGCAAATACACCACATAGGTAAATCGTCATACAATTTAACAGAACTTACTTCCTCGGGCGAGTACATTTATTATAAAAGGACATTTTCTCATAATACACCCAGTTGGTGTCATCGCCTTCCGAACCTGAGGGCTTTAATCGTTTTTCTCTTGTAAATCGATCCCTAAGGTTCTTCCATAATTTCATACATTCCTCCACTAAAACGCAATGAAAATGTAGATACTTTATAAATGTATGTAGGTACTTACCACTTAAGTGGCTATTTCGGAGATTTCAAGCCATGCTTGCTCTTTCTTTTTTGTGTTTTTATAGCCATACAGGAACTCGTACTGTTGGACGAGATCTATAAGTAGACCAACCACGTCAACGTTTTCTGCATAAAAAGTACAAATTAGAATGCCATTCATCTAATATAGACAAAACATTACCTAAAACTTCCTCCGAATCTTGGTGCATGATGAACCAAACCGAACTTCGCACTGAACTAATGATAAATGATAGTTCTTTTTACCTAGGTGGGAGTAGATCAAAGAGACAATTTTATAAGCGCTGCTATTGGTTGAATGTCGAACGACAGCGGCGAAAGTTAAAAGTTGGTTATGTATCGAACTGCACGAACTTTCGCGAGAACGGCAACGCTAACGTCAACGTATTTTATAAATAGAACCCCATACTTCGCCTGTTTTAACCTCAAACGGCGAACGGCAACGGGAACTGCAACGGTAACCTCAAGTTTATAAATCCACCTTAAGTACGTGTTGCGCAACACGTACTTACTGTGTAAACTTGTGTGTTTTTCGACTACAGGGAGATCAATAATCATATGCTGCGCCGCTCTTATAAAATATCACATTAGTAATCATTTGCCGCAACCAGGTATATGTGTACCAATACAAAACATAACCTATAATTTTACAAACCAAAACCATGATTTGTGATTCTTATTCGAATACTTTCGTCCCTTTCAAAACGGCTTTTTTCAAGACTACCAGTTTCTTTCGAATATTTACAAGGTGGGTAAATTACTTGTAAATTACAAACAAACGTTTTTTTAGTTGTAGCGTGTAATAGGCAATAGGTTTACTCCGACAAGCCTTTTACTTTAGAAGAGAATAAGATCGTTTGCTGTCCTGTTTCCGTAATGGGACTAAAGACGAAAGTGGAGTTTGGGAGTACTCGATACGTTTGTGTATACAGGAGTTTCGATAAACGATTGTCAACCATGACGAGGATTACAACAATATACGCCGAAATGCTTATCGTCTACTTGAGCGGTTTAACATACAGGAAGTCTTGCTTCTGGGAAGTCACCTGGCCGCTTAGTGATTGCTAATAAGGAGGTTGTAAAAGATGTTCTTGCTCGTCTTGAGCAAAGTCGGAAAAAGCAGCTGCGACAATTTGTCCCACTAACGGGCATCTCATACGGAACGTGTGACGCTATTGCCTGGAGAAAATTGTACTTCTATCCTTTAAAGTAACCGTGTTACAAGAACTCATCGTCCAGACTTGCAAAGCCGTCTAAATTATTGCATGCAAATTTACGAGATGGCAACGTATTCGAAATCGTTTACACACCATTGCCGAATTCCGAGCAGGTATAGAAGTTGCCGTTTGAAACATTACGCAACAGCACCATGCCGGCTTCAAAAACACGAAGAAAAGAGTGAATCCCTGTCTTAATAATGGTGGCGAGCACTTCGAACAGTTGTTATAGTGTGCATGTAATTTACCCAATTACTTCGATATTAACGAGTTAACGAGTAAAAGAAATAAAATCGTTTCAATTTTTATAGTAATTCGTTATTCGTGTAGTTCCACATAATTTGGAAACTTACAAGGTGGTTAAATCGTTGATTTAGGTTAAATATGGTTAAACGTCAAAAGTTTACTTTAAGGTTATGTTTTAGTATTGGTGCACCAGGCCTGTTGCGGCAAATGATTACTAACGTCATAATTTATTGAAGCGGCGCAGCAACTCAATATTGATCGCACTGTATTCCCACCTTTATATTACATACTTTTGCAAAAATAGCCAAACATGTTCAGCTTAACATGGATATTTTGCTGAAAGAGCGTGGAACTATTTAAAACCAATATCCACCGTTCGTTGAGGCGTTTCAAGTTTATACTGAACTTTATCAATTACCACATACGATGCTTTTATGTCTTCCAAAGACCCTACGATTACAACTGATGGCTGCAGAGTTTCGTTGATAGATAATAATTTCTCCCTACGTCCTTCCAATTGCTCCGAAAATTTGCTTATATCCTGAATGAACAAATATCATTTCTAGGTGCAACATTAAAAATTAAAAAAACTTACATCAATTAAACAGCAGCAGGCATGTTGAATTTCAATTTTAGAGGGCTTATACCTCGCGCCAACCTTTTCACTTTTAATTGGGCACGGGGGTATTAACAGCGGCAACAAAAGTAAGGCAAATATTTCTTTCAGATCTAAAAAGAAATGCTATATATACCTAATAACAATGCCTATGGAGTGCCTAAATGAAATGCAATAAGAAAAAAAATCTTCATTGAAAACCCAGCTAGCGCAAAGCACCTGAATTTTAAATATTTTTAAACAAATTTCCCATTTTGACGGAATTTTACTACTATAGTGAAAAATTTGTTAGGAAAAATCACATTTAAATATCAAATACGTAATTTTCGTTTATAACTTTGTTAATTTTGCTTCTACGACTAAAAGTTACTGGACCAAAGTTGTAGAGAATCTCTGAATAAATTTTTTGTGAGATCAATAGTTTGTCAGATAAACCATAAAACCCATTTGCACCACTTTTTCCAAGATGGCGGCCGCGGGACAAGAGCTGCAACCCCACAAACTCGGATTTAACTTTAGACCAACCCCCCCTTGATATCTAAAAAAGAAAATTGCGTCCTCTGATAAACGCAACCCCAAATGTAACTTTTCAATGGACTAAAACTTTAACACGGAGAATGCTTCGTGATTAACGTCAAACACTTATGACTACACATATTATGTACCGTTCGTGGCATTTTTTTTTTATTAAATACTTGTCATACAAAAACTAAAACAAAAACAAGGAACTACAATAATTAATTAAACGGTCGACCGTGTTTCAACAGCAGACCTATCATCCATCGAACAACGAATGTTATAGGTATGGATGTCCAAAATTGGACGGCAAATGAATATGTGATGGATAGTCGTATAAAAACATCCAAAAACGGATATACATATGGTGTCCATTAGACATCCATGGACGTGTAGTGCACTTTTTGGACATGAACCGCATATCCAATGGATATCATGCGTTGTCTGGGTATGCTTCCTTTTGTGTTTCCCCATAATCAAGGTAAGTACTAACAGAGACAGAATCAACGTTAGAATTACCGTAACTCGCACTTACCAAAATACCACTAATAAAACAGCAACTAGACCTAAAAACGCAGTAAAGTGAACAACGAGGCGCGCAAGCACCGATGTAAACGACAAGATGCACCAGAAACAAATGAGTTGACTGTTGAGGCAAAGCACGCGCGGGTCACGCAGGTACAGTTTTCACTTTACCTCTCTAAACATGGTGCACGGCACCAGGGGCGGACTACGTTTTAATCATGATAATATGTTCGGACTGAACGGGAGGATAATAGGTTTGAATGAGTAGGCTACGCGCCACTCGTGAATTAACATCTTTCGCTCAATGGTTAAAATATCGCTTTATCGTCTTATATAATAAATAACTACACAATCGTAAAGTGTAGAATGTTTAGGTGTATAGTTTAAAATACTTATTATCAATAAAAATTAGTTTAAGAGTCCAGTACGGAATAAGGTAAAATTAGCATTGTGTACCGTACAAGAGGGCTTCGATAACAAAGAATTTGATTGTAAGCGGACTGTAATTATGAATTACTTCCAAGGCCTTGTTTATGCTGGGAATGAAAGAATATAGACACATAAATAAACGTGTTTATTATCAAAAATACAAAGTAAATGAATTTCTATTGAACATGGTTGACGTAGGCACGACGGCTACTAGAATATGGTAAAGTTACGAAGGGATAATGTAAACAAAGGAACTTACGTGTTGTTTCGAAGTCCATTAACAACGAAGACGATGTTGCAATGGCGAAGATTGCTCATTCTACGAAGTTGTCGAATGTGTCGATTTTGTTACAACGAAATCTTCTAATTGATGTGCGGTGCTTTGACGTTCTGCTTGTTAATAACGATGTTGCGAACTGCACGGCGACATTTTGACCCGTTGGGGATCGATCGAGATCTATATGCGAACGACGAAGGCTAATCGGCCATTGGTTAACGGCAACTTCTCAACGTAGTTGAGTTGATGGCTTCTAAGCGAAGAATCCGACAAATTCTGCGCGACGAGTACACATATTGCGTTTCTGCGGCTCATGCGCGCACACGTAACAAATAGGAATATATACAGGCAAGGCAAAACGGTTATGTACAGGGTATTTTCATTAAAGGAAAAACGTAAGGATATTTTATTCTAGTTTGGGGACGCAACATACCGCCCACCAAATTCTAACTACGAATTTACTATAAAAATCAAACAAAGCAAATAAACGAAAATTATTGTGACGGCAAAGCGCACAATTTTACTAAAGGGCGTTTGAGAACCCCACGAATTGTACGAACGGAAGCAACTCTAACGACTCCATCCGAACCTGGAAAAAGATTGTCAATGCGACCAAGTCTCCACTTTAACGGAGGCGTGGTTTCATCTTTAATCAAAACTAATGTGCCAATGTCGGCCGGTACGAGATTTTTGTCAGTAGCCCAATGGCTTTTCTGATACAAAGTGTGCAAGTATTCTGTTTTCCAACGCGCCCAAAATGACTACTGCATGTGTTGCACCATTTGCCAACGAGCAAGACGCGAGGATTTCAAGTGGGATAAGTCTGGATCCGGAGGGGACGACAAAGGCTCCAAGGTTAAAAAATGACCAGGGGTCAAGCTAGCTAAATCATTAGGATCAGTACTAATGGGACATAAAGGTCTCGAATTAAGAATTGCTTCTATCTCTATAACTACAGTATTAAATTCCTCCAAAGTGAGGATTTGGTTCCCTACAACTCTAACTAAATGTCTTTTTACCGATTTGACGCCGCTTTCCCAAAGCCCACCAAAGTGCGGAGCAGAGGGAGGGTTAAAGGACCACGCGATAGCTTGGGATTCAACAGATTTTTTCATCAACCGATTAAATTCTCTATTCGCGCCGACGAAATTGGTACCACAATCGCTAAAAATTTGGACACAACGTCCACGACGAGCTATAAAGCGTCTAACTGACCCAATGAAGGCATCAGTAGATAACGACGAAACGACTTCTAAGTGCACAGCTTTGGTCGCGAAACACACAAAAATACACAAATACGACTTTAGGGTTTTTGCTCCACGAAATCTAGCTGCGGTGATAGTAAATGGCCCAGCAAAATCACAACCTACAACACTGAAGGCCTTAAGATGGCTTACCCGAAGGGAAGGTAAATGTGCCGAAGGAGGACAATAAGTAGTGGGGTTGACGCGAAAGCAACGATTGCAATCGGCCAGATAACGACGAATAGAACGACGAGCAGAAACGATCCAAAAATTTTGAAGAACCAAATACATCGTGGCGTTGATGCCAGTGTGATAGTTTTCTTGATGAGTATTACGAACTATAAGTTGAGTCAAGCGATGCGACTTTGGTAAAAGGGCAGGATGTTTGGATTCATAAGGCAACGACGAGTTTTCTAAGCGACCACCAACACGAATCAGGTTGTCACCGCCCACCATAGGGGATAATTTTGCTACCCAGCGAGGCAAATTCTTCGCAGAGCGTAGTTTGACGAAAATGTCTCCAAACACCTCTTCCTGTACAATTCTTACTATAAACAACAAGGCACTATGACGTTCCGATAATGACAAAGAACCTGAGCGAAGATCAGCAGGGTGTCTGACATTACGGACAAACCGTAAAATTAAAGCAACGATGGCTTGAATTTAGGTAGCGACGAACAATTTTTTAACAACGAGTGTACGAAATGATCTTGGCCTCCGATACATTGAATGAGGCAAGAAACTATGGGACGAGAACTAAACGAATCTTTCAACTCCAAATTGTGCGAAATGTTTATTGGCTCTGGAGGCCAGAAATTAGGTGATAAAGTCAAAAAATCAGGGCCTGACCACCACAAAGGATGCGAAAGTAGCTGACTTGGCAATAAGCCACGAGACGCTGAGTCAGCAGAATTTTTCTGAGAGGGTACATGACGCCAACATCCGGGAGGAATGCGTTCATGAATGTAAGCTATTCTATTGCTGACGAAAACTTTCCACTGCCTAGGTAACGAACGAATCCAACTGAGGACAATTGTAGAATCAGTCCAAGCGAAAATTTTGTCAATAACGACAATATCACGAAAAGTGTCCAAAACGAATTTGACTAATTTAGCCAGGAGTGCTGCAGCGCAGAGTTCCAAACGAGGAATGGATAACTGCTTGAGGGGAGCTACTTTAGATTTTGCAATAACTAAACAAGTACAAGATTTACGATCGGAAAACGAAAAACTAAGGTAGACTACGGCGGCGTAGCCACGTTCAGACGCATCACAAAATCCATGCAATGTGCAAAGATACGAATCAGAACCAAAATCACCCCCCGGGGTCAACTCACGAGGGATACGAAGCGAAGAGAGTTGAGGTAATTCAACTTTAAATTGATTCCATTGCGAAACGATACAACTGGGAGGCTCTGCATCCCAACCAAGACCTAACAACCAAATCTGTTGGATGAGACACTTTGCGACGAAACTAATTGGTGCAAGGAATCCAAGAGGGTCATAAATACGAGCTAATTCCGAAAGAAGTGTGCGTTTTGAGCACGAAATGTCACGAGGATTGACAACAAAAGCGAAAGAATCAGAAGCCGAACGCCACTGAAGACCAAGGATTTTGACAGTGTCGGAAGATTCACTATCAAACGAAAGAGCTTGAGGCTGACGATGATCTAAAGGAATCGAATCTACACGATTGGATGCCCATTTGCGAAGCTCAAAGCAACCTAGGGCGAAGCGATTTACTAATTGTTCAACGAATTGAGAAACTAATGGAGTCAGATGACTAGAGTCCAACTTCAACAGAGGTTGGCCAACGAAACGATTTTCCAACGAACGAAAACGACGATTTGCAACTTCAAGAGAATTTTCGAAAGCAGGTTTCGAAATCTTGAATGGGAGGGCAACACCAAAACGACCAGATGGTTCCCTATACAACGAATTTCTAAAAATGGATTCCGCGCGATCATCCTCAGGAGTGATTGCAGCTGGTGCAGGCGGAACTTCTTCGACGTTCCAAAATTCCTCGACGACTTTATCTAGGGACGACAAAGGCGAGTGAACGGAAGAAGCCGAACTAAGCGACGAAAACAACGAAGTAACGGTTTGTTGAGGCCTGGCGCCATTGACCGGACCTAACACTACATGACCAAATATTGTACCCAACAAGAAAGGGTGTTCCAAATGTCTACATCTCCTATCTAGACCAGGGCTAGCGATTTGAGGGTAGATGTCTGCGCCCAGTAACATCTGAACTGAACGAGACCTGTGCCATTCATAATCCGCCAATCTAATTCTATCAGGCATGGGGACATCAGAACTGACATTATCATTTGGCAAGTTGCCACAAATTTTATCCAAAACGAAAAAATCTACTTTAAATGTGGGATCAGTACGATCACTGGGACGAATTTCTCCAGTAACTATAGACGATGATTTGGTTGCGACTTGCCCTAAACCACAGATGGGCACTGCATTGGTTAGCTTAGGCAAACGAAGTTTGTTTGCTAAGCTCGAACAAAGATAGGACGCTTGACTGCCCGGATCCAGCAAGGCCCGAACGATATGGTAACTACCGAAACGATCTCTAATCTTTAGAACTATGGTACCCAGTAAAACGGGAGGACGATCTGAATTGGAAGCCATGAAAGTGGCTGAGCAACGACTAGTGCAAGAGGTCAATTGGTTCGATCCATTTGATTCACTTGTAGATGGCGAAACGACAGGACTAGAAGGTCTATTCGAAAAATGCAAAAGTGTGTGATGACGAGCGTCACAAGTGCGGCAATTCCGCGAGGAGAGACAAGAAGCGACGACATGTCCACTAGCCAGACAATTTAGACAGATGCGATTACGTTTGGCGATTTCGTAACGATCTTGGGGTTGCTTTTCGTTGAAAGCAGGGCAACTAATTAGGCTATGGTTTCGAGAGCATAAGAGGCATTTGAGAGGAGGTTTTGAACGAGACTGCGACGACGAAGTTGCGACCAGAGAGGTCTTGCTAGAAGATTTGGTAAAAGTACCAGACGACGACAATGACAATTTTTGCGGTTTGCCAACCGATTCGAAACTACGAGGATTTTTGTTATTAGATGCAGTCACGTTCAACAAAAGTGGTGCCTGTAAGGCTTCTAACGACAAACAATGTTCGCTCAACAAAGGCTCTATGTCTGAAAATGTAGGAATTTTCTTTTTATCTAAACGAATTTCAATCTCTTTGCGCGTGGCAGAGTCGAGTTTGTGAATAATGACAATAAATAGGACAAAGTCCCAAGTGTCGGCAAGGTTCAACAATTTGAGAGCTTCACAGTTCTCACGAACAGTGTTCAATAATTTCCGCAAGCTCGAGGCGGATTCGACGGGTATAACCGGGATATTTTGGATTTCATTCCAATACAAAGTGGCTAACAATCGATCATTATTGTACCTATCTAACAAGGCTTGAAAGGCGATTTTATAATTGTCATCCGAAATGGGAATTGACTTAACTAAATTAAGAGGTTCGCCCGAAAGGCTACCTGCCAAAAGGTGAAATTTTTCCACATCTGCGTATGGTTTTTCGTCGACTAATTTAACAAATAAATCCCTAAAGTGGGGCCAATTACGAATGTTGCCATCGAATTTAGGCAAAGCTATTTTTTGCAAGCGATCTACGAAATGTTTTTGTTCCTCATCGACCGATTGCCGAAGAGGATTACTACTATTTGGTACACGCGAAATTGGGAATAATTCTAAATACACAGTTTTTATTTCTACATATTTAGCGAGAAAATCTACACCTACATCGATTTCTTGTTGCAAATTGTCAGGTTTATCTGCTAACAACGATACTATTTCTACTTGATTAAGGTCAAAGGTCTCTTTGCAAGATTCGACCTGTTGAAACCACGTATTAAACAAATTTTTAATCGATAAATCACCGCGCGCCTGTTGAGATAAGGCGTGGATGGTATTAAGCGTGGTTAACGAAATATTTCTAAAGGCTTGGAATTGTTTCAATTTGGCAGCCATTATAACGACAAAATAAAATGCAAATGCAACGATTTAATAAGGATAAATTCGTGTACAAAAGGTGCAATAGCGCGTGATAAAAAAGGGCAACGCTTGGAAAACCCAATAAGTACGATAACTAAGAGATAACAACGAAAGCAAATTTTA
>NW_022172084.1:0-35997 GCF_008802855.1 Photinus pyralis
AATAGTATATTTCATTACGAGTCCGGAAAGCAGGCTTTTTCCGTGGGCGCATGATTAGAAGTCATGCAAACACGGGAAAAGCCTTTCTGGACGTGTAATGAACGATATTTTTCATTATACCTCTCCGAAAATAACGGAGAATAATTATTTACATTGAAGTCCAAATCCAATTTGACAACAAATTCTGTTGCTTGTCTTATGACGCTTAAACGCCCATTATCTTCAACATCATCAATAAACGAGGGAATTAATTGTCTCGCCTGCATGCTCTGAAAATTCCGAACACTAAAATAACGTTAGTAAGTAACCATTTTATACTTGCAGCTTGATTCAAATATTGCTCCCTTGTTATGCATATACGAGTATAACTTTTGGGATGTAGCCGACCATATGACGTTTCAAAAAGGCGATGGTTTTGCACAATTTGCTACCGTTCACAATTTCTTTTATCGCAAGACAATTCTTAATCACTGAAAACCTACCCCATAACGTACTTTTTCCACGTTTTCTTCAACGGACCAGTTACAAAATTTTTATTTTCCTTTTCCCATCTCTCTTTTGATTTCGCTGGTAATAGTTGGGAACTGGTTTCTGCAGCTTCTCTTAATATATCTATTAGCGGGAATTTCGACTTCACCAAAATCAATTTTTAACACAATGGTAAAAAATCGGTTGACAATTATTATAACTGTCAAAGTCAAGTCGCGGTATGCATGGCAACGCATGGGATAGGGATAGCTATGGCAAACTTGATTTTTCGTAGCGCACCGGAAAAAGTTTCCCAGTGCGCTCGCACGGGAAACCCCTACTTTCGGTGCGCTTGGGATACATGAAAAGACAATACTTTCGGAGAGGTATAATGAAAATAAATATATCCTAGTCGCTATGGATTATTTCACAAAATGGACTGAAGCTTACGCCATTCCAAACCAAGAGGCAGCAACAGTTGCAGAAGTGTTGGTAAAGGAGTTCTTTACACGTTTTGGTGTTCCTATAGAAATCCATTCAGACCAAGGAAGGAACTTTGAATCGGCTTTGTTCCAAGATGTTTGTCGATTGGTAGGAGCCAATAAAACCAGAACAACACCTTTGCATCCTCAGTCAGATGGAATGGTGGAGAGAATGAATCGAACGATGGGTAAATATCTTTCAAAAGTCGTGGCAGAACATCAGAAAAATTGGGACCAGTACCTCCACCTGTTCCTTATGGCATATCGATCAGCCGTCAACGAGACCACGGGTCAGACTCCTGCCTGCCTTATGTTGGGTCGTGAACTACGCCTTCCATGTGACCTCGAGTTTGGGCGTAAACCCCATGAAGAATATGTCGCAGGTGAAAATTATGTTGACCAACTAAAGGCGAAGATGAACGACATTCACGACTTGGCTAGAAGTCATATTCAGATTGCCAGCGATCGCATGAAAAATCAATACAACCTCCGCTCGGCCAATGAAACTTTTGAAGCTGGAGATCTGGTATGGCTGCACAATCCACAGAGACGAAGAGGTCTTTCTCCCAAGCTACAAAGACAATGGGAAGGTCCGTATGAGGTGATCAAGAAAATAAATGACGTGATATATCGTATCAGAATGAACCACCGGAAACCGAAAGTTGTCCACATTAATCGACTCGCACGATATGCCGGATCCAACAACAACGAAGAAGTTAGAGGTATTCGAGAAGAGGAACGCAGCTTTGGGATCGAGCCAAACTTTAACGATTTTATGTCAAATTACGCCCAGCGGAAGAAAGCTCGATTTGGCGTTACTCAGGAAATTTGTCAAAATATTTTTGAGCTTCCGGTTAACGTTTCCATCGCCCATTGTGTCGCTTAGCTTCCGTATTCCGGAAAAGATTTGGAAGAATAGACGAGTTGTTAAAGCAAAGACCACGAGTGGGTAAAGTACTGCGCTTGGAAGATAGTCAACGCTCTTTGTTCTACTTGGTTTCAAAGAAAACGTCAGAAGGCAAACCCACCTATGAAAACCTCTGGTCTGCTTTAAAAAGCTTAAAGAAACTCATGGCATACTATGACATAAATAGCTTGGCGATCCCGAAGATTGGATGTGGTTTAGATGGGTTGGACTGGAAAATAGTGCGAACCATGATCGAAGTGATTTTTAGAAACACTAGCGTTCGAATTACAGTATGCTGCTTCAACCCACAGGGGACGACCCTCCGCAAAACTGTGGACTGTTACTTTTTCAAGAAAGGTGTTTGTCGAGCAGGCTCTGACTGCAGATTCCGACACGAGGCATTAAAAAGTAATACTAACGCAGTTTCTGAACGAGACGTCCAGAATTAAGAAGGGGGCAGTGTAACGGAAACGCTCCAGACATGACGTCGCCTTTGGCGCTCTGGAATTTTCTACGCGCGCGATAGTGGGATTTGTATAGAAATATTCCAGACTTATCCGGAAAATTACGCGAGTGTCTTGACTTACATTGCTTGCGTGTATAAATGGTTGCGGACCGAACATCGCGGCAGTCTACTACCGAACGAGTACGGACGAAACATCGAGCGCGGAAATATAAATTGCGAAGTGTGTGTGATATAAATAATCGATATAAATTGTACGGTTTTTATAGTGTTTTAGTTTTGTTTAATAAATATTGATATAAATCGAACCCGAATTTATAAATCACGTTACAATAATATTGTCGGAATTGTTTCCAGCAAGGTGCTTGAATCACCTTTTTTCTTTTTTTTTGTAACCGGAAAGAATATATTTCACTATCAGCCCACGCGAACACGCTATCTTCGATGGACTTGGCATATATGAAAAGACAGTAGGTAGGTACCTATTTTCTGAGATATAATGGGAACGTAATTGTAGACCGAGTGCAGGTTGATGGTAAAATTCACAGTGTTGGCTGACTGTTTTATGTAGTACATTTCTAGAAAGTGTTATAGTTTGTCTCTGATGTTCTTGGTCTAAAATCGTGTCCAATAAATGGCCTTCCGTTAGATGGTGTTTACTTAGAGCTGTAGCTCCTTTTTGATTTTTAAATCTACTTGATGTTTAATTCTCTTTTTTGAGTACTGAGTGGTTTGACCGATGCAGTAGTTGTTATAACTTGTACAGATGATCTGATAAACTACATGAGATACATGAGTTAAGACCTGTGTCTCGAAAGCGAAAAAAGGTGCAGGGATTTTCGTGCATAAAAAATGTATCATCGTGAATTTTTTCTTCAGGTTTGTGTTTTCGTACGATGAAAAGGACACTCAACCGGATTACAAAGTATACTGTCCGGTGTCCAGTGTTCATGAACTAATACGTGGTCTTTCCGCTTCTTTCGACAACAAAAGGTATTTCTTTCTTTTTTTTATTGACGATTTATTTGGAGGTACATCAACCTTTGTTTTTAGCACCTTAAAAACTACATTATTATTTTTTACAGTTTATTGATGAGGTCGGTCACTTTAAGGTACTGGACTGTGGCAGTAAGTGTGGCGGAGTCATTAGAATTTAGGGCTTCCTGGAGGTTGTTGGCAACTCCAAATGACCGACGAGGAGAGCGTAGGTGGGACACTCCAACATAATGTGGCCCACGGTGAGGTCAACTGCACATTGAGGACATAGTGGTGGTGGTTCTTTGCTGAAGAGATGTGCATGGGTGAGAAGGGTGTGTCCCATTCGTAGACGTGAGAGACTAACCTCTTCTTGACGTCGGAAATTGTGGTAAATAGGTCTCTGGATGGTCGGTTTTATTCGGGAGAGTTTGTGGTTTAACTGAGACCAGCACTCTTGCCACTGTCTAAGGAGTTCCCGGTACGTTGTCCTCCTAAGGTCCATCTCCAATTGTTTCACGAGTTCGATGTCTGGGTTTACGGTAGCGTCCTTGGCAGCGGAGTCTGCGCGCTTATTCCCTGGTATTCCACTATGGGATGGAACCCATAGCAAGATATTTCAATTCTTAAAGAACTTCAAGAACAGTTTCAAAGACAGACATGTTTACACAATTCTACTTACAATGAAATTCGATAGCTCAAATAGTCCAGTGAGACGGATATTTCTTTCTTTAACAATTGATACAATGGCACTCAAGTTTTTTACGTATTTGGCATAATTATTAACTTTCTACTTACTATCCACTACGTGACCCAAATAATTTATGGACTCCCCAAAAAAAGTACATTTGTACTTGGCCCTGATAGGATACGGTACGGAAGGCGATTGTACCTAACCTGTCTTCAATGAGTGTTAATTTCCAACTTCATGATAACACACATCCACCAAGATGTACCCTTGAGGTTTTATATAATCCCGCCTATAAAATTTTAACGAAGTGTGGTAACACCTTTGACGGGAACAATTTTGTGCACTGAGGAGCCCACCACATTGTTTACCTTGTGACTCACTGTAATGGGTCCCTCAATGCTGTACTCATCAGGCATGCTAGAAAACGGCATGATTTTTCCTTATTTTTGGAGCAAATAAATTTTAAGTGATCCTTCTGTTTAAACACAAAACATGCAGCGTTGCGATACAAACATCGAGATGCCAGGTGATTATTTCTAGGTACCACAACAATTATACAAAACATTTCGCCATTACCTGTTTCTTGACGTGAACTGCGTTGGTTACCTACTCATTCATGAGTGTCCCTCGTGAGTTCTTTGACTGAATAACTTTGCCGGAACGAATTTAATGCCAGATGATGGGATGGGGGCTCCTTTAATTCTACCATTAATCCCCCTTTTCTGCCGCTGTAATAATGATTGCGAGACTATAAGGATTATGAAACGTTTTCGGTAAACAAACCTGGAATGATGCCTTCGTTTTCTAACCCGAACACTAATTGGTCGCGTAAATGATCATTTTTAAAGTTTGCCCAAAGACACACGTGCTCACTAACTTTCCCAAATTCTACGCAACACTTTCATTAATCATTTGGTTTGCGGTGTCGGAATTTATATCGCTAAGCTTTTATTTAACGTAATGGGTCAATCCGATGTAAATCACTTGTCTCCAACATAACGTATGTGCATTAGTGTAACCAAACGCTGGAATCAGACTTTATTTTGAGCCAATACAAGATAATAATTTCTGTTTACAATGAGGCTTGACAGAGAAAAACGAAAAAATAAGAAAAATAAGAGTGGCTACAAATCATCACGTGTGTACAGCTTACGAAATGAGAAAAGAAATAGATGAAACGGCCGAACATTTTTAATTTCTTTAATGTTGAATAACACAGAAATATGGAGGCGCAAGAATGAAAAAACAAAAATTGTGAAAATAAATTGCAAGAAAAAAAACTATGCGACGGAAACGGAAAATTTAAAAAGGAACGGAACACTAAAGGGCGAAATTAACAGAAATTTATTGTTTTAATAATTGAAAAGAACGAGTTCGCTTCATAGGTAGGATTAAAAGCTGTGCAATAAACTGCTAACTTCTGTTACTACAATCGACCGTTGAGTTTAAATGTGTTTTAGCGGTATTGTGTAATTGCTGTAGTAAGAAGTTAGATTCTCAAAGTAGTTGAACAGTAAAATTATATCAGAAATTAATACTATAATCCTAAAGGTTTATCTCGAGAAAAGGCTAAACAGCGACACTATCACCCTCAAAATGTGCCCAGACATTGAAAGTGCCACTGATAAATTACAGTATCTGTTACCAAATGTAGCGAAAGTGGATAGAATTTTGTTTCAATTAGGACGGTTAGGATTATAGTCACTAATTTTATTTTCGGTGAATGTTAAAGCTCATAAATGCCCTTATATTCATTTAACTTTGCTTTTTTTTATGGGCTCAGGATTATTATATCATCAATCATTTTTATGCCTTACTTAGCGTTATTTTGTTAGACTTGGAAAAGGAATGACTACATATTTCTTCAACGATTCACACTTTCAGAATTCTGGAAACATGCCAAATGCAAACTTAAAACTTGGAACTGAAACCGAAATCGTGTCACGTTTATTGGTTTATGGTATTCAAATTAGTAACATCAATTGAATGTGTTTAGATTTCTTTCCTTTTTTATGAAACTCCATGTCTTATTAGCATTTCGATCAATGTGGGATATTGGGCTTAAAACGTTGGTGTGGGTTGTAAAATATTGCTTTATTTGCTTTGTGGTATCTGCGCGTACAATTCTTAAATGTTTCATTATTTTATGCTAAGGTTACATTAGATACCTCGAGGGTATTGAATAAGTTGAGGGCGGCGATGCTAAATAAGTTTAGTTAGAATGTAATGGCGCTTTAATCAATAAAGTATTTAAAAATACAGAGTGGCCCAACGAGAAGTATACAGAGGGCTTTTAGGGTATTAAATTTAGAAATTTCGAAAAATCCTCGAACACGTCAATTTTGTGTTCGAGGGGGACAACTTTTGGAATACAAATCACGAAATTTTAAATTTTAAATGAAATCCTATGGCAAATGGCACATTATTTGAAAGCCAATTTAATCGTGATTACTAATCTGGAGATGTCAAAAGAGCCCTCCTTCTTTCTTGGTCTACATTGCAAATTCACAAACTCCGAACTACAAATTTGATAAAGAAACTATATGCAAAATTTCATCGTATCGAAACGGGCCATTCGTTTTCGAGGTATCGTGCTAACGGACAGATGGGCGGACACTGTAAAATTATGGACTCACTAGGAGCTCGTTAATGTGGGAACTATATAGGAAACTAAAAAAAATAAAAAATAAATTTTTTTTTCTGTAATCCACTGGCACCAGAGACTGGCACATATTAATAGATGTCACTATAATTGATAAGTGAGAAATGCTCAACGCTACAGTTCTATACAGACAGTTTGGCTATACAGTATAGTGTTATTTTCTATTGGTAGTTGTACTTATTTTTAACAAATGCATCGGATTGGTAGAAGGAACTTAGTAACCATTTTGAAAATAATATTGTAACCATAGCATAATTTAAATTGAAACCGGTCGCGTGCAAGTGTTTCTACCGTTTTGACTATATTTGACATTTTCTATTTGCATTAGTATTTTCGATATTGTATTTGTTGGAAAATCGTCTGAAATTACCGATAATTTGACCAGCTGAATTTATAATTTTAATAGGAGAAGGAAAAGTGAAGAGCGAAAAGTGCAGCGGGAACTGCAGAAAGAAGAGGGAAGAGTGCGCCGTGAAGAGTGCTTGGGAAGGAGTGCATCAGGGGGAAGAGTGCATGGGGAGGGCGGCAACGGGAATAGTGCAGCGGAACAAGATCTAGCTGTCATATTCATTAAGATGAAGTTGAATGAATATTCAACTGAGGAAATAGTATATTAAGAGACAAGTGTATAATCAAGTTTTTAAAGCACGCGCATCGAGTTTAATGGCACCGCGCGTTCGTATTTCTTATTATACCTGCAATATAATTTAAAAATAAAGGAAATACAATGAAATCATATTGAGTTATGACGGTTGAAAAAGATAATACACCGTTCATTAAATGGCTTGTAGAATCAAAAGAAAAGTTGGTAGTTGATATACAAGTTTTACCCAGCATATTTCAATTTGTAACAGGGAATAGTTTAAGGAGCCTAGGAGATTTATTTTATATAACACCAAAGCAACAATATTCAATATTCAAATTAATTAATATGACAAGCCAGATCTTTACATTTGTTTTAAGAAGTTATTGTGGTTGCATAAAATTAGGCGCCTTTCAGAAGAGATTTTGTGATTGAAAAGTAGACATATATAGGGACAAATAATACACGTAAATTCCTGTGTCTATTTCATAGTAAATATCACATGTTTGGTTCTGAATAGTTTTCATCGCTACAATAACATATGCGTCATAAGACTGTGTCCTGGTTTATTCTTAATTTTACCCAGTTTTCGTAAAAATTACGACCTACTCAACTAAAAATGTAAATCGTCGCTCTTATAAACCAGAGATAAAAAGACCTGCCCTAAAGTTGAATAAAAGACGAAGCTGATACTAAAAATATATATTGCGGTTAAACATCATTAAACACTCCCCCGCATTTATACGAACTTTTGGTGAGTAGCTCACTTTTCCAAAGCTTGTAACTGTGATGCGAAGACGGCGTTGTATTACGGCATAAATACATATTCTAAATATTATATTAGGTATCTTGGCCAATTTTTAATTAGATTAGCATTTATGGGAAATGCCAGCAAATGGCATGTAACCCGGAAAGGTGAGAGGTTCACGAAATTTAAAATAACAAAAATAAGCAAATATACAGAAAAGAAACCAAAACTTTGTTTATTGTATTTGTAAATATTCGCTGCACTCTGTCCTTCGCCAAAAGTGAATCAAAAATAGGTAGCTGACTCAAAATAAATTTTAAGTAATACCTACCCAATTGAAATTAATACACATATAAATGGACATAAATTGAAACTGTAATGAAAATGGGGGTGATACAAGTTTAATTAACTTGCAACCTGTTAGTTCGTATCTTTAATTCGGACTCAAAGGTATTATTGCGTTGTATAATCATAAAAGGCCTTTCGTTGATTGTACTGTGCGCTTATATTTGATGATCTTATTACAAATGGGACGCGGTGCACGATATAAAATGACGTTTAGAACATGTAGGTAATTGCTGTTTCTATAGAAACGACCGCGACGGCAGAACCTAAGCTTGCTATTTTTGACGTTTAAATTAAATTCAGAATTGTCAGAAGCTATACAGTGATTTATATATAGCTTCTGCTATAAAATAAAGTGTTGTGTATTATACATGACGATAAAAGGAGACTAACCATCTCGTGAATGGCATCATTCACTCAATGGTTAAAATATACCTTTATCGTCTTGTATAATAAATAACTATTATATTTGTCTTTTAAAGAGTAGGTAAGTTTATATTATTCTTCATTGCTGGCAGTATGCATCCTGCTAACAATTTCTTACAATGATATTAGTGTTAGTGGGTGTATTATAATGAAAGTGGCTGAATATTACACGTCTAATAGCGAAAAATTCAAAATCATCCTATCCTAGAATAAATCAAGTAAGTATGGTAAACATTATGCTTTACTACACGACCTTTTATTTTTAGGTTGCTATGTAAAGTCGTTTTGTGGTTCGATATTTGAATACAACGTTTTCATGAGGAACTGGCACTGGCGGTCATTTCAATTTCGTGTGTTTGTCTTTATTAACTGTTTGCGATCTGTGGTATTGTACCCTTTGAGCAACCATTTGTAATAACCGAAAACGAAACAACAACGCGACGATGAGAGATAAATTTTAATTAATTAGCATTCGACTCGACATTCAAACAACAAACGGATTTCGCCTTTCCCACAAATATAAATTTAAAGGAAATTAGCGGAGGTGATATTCACGGTTTCAGTTAAATAGTTTTTAAGATAAGATAAGTAAAATCGGTTGAACAATGTTTCTAAATTATTGGTACGCTACTGAAAACAGGCTTGTTACGTGGCACAATCAAAGCGAAACTCGGTTAGAAATGAAAACAGTTAACCCTAGGCCAGTCAGCAAGTTTTGTATAGATTGTAATTTTGTATACGGAATGGGGTGTTATTGAAATTTTGCTTTGATCGGGACAATTTCAATTATCAAAAACTTTCATTATAATTATAACTTTGTCCAAACTATTATAATAATTATTTTATCCTGTTATATCGAATCACCAGCAATAAAATTAGACTAAAAAATAACCGAACTCTGAACTTAGGAGTAAATTAATGTAAGTACCTATTAAGTAAAAAGTCTTCCTTGCAATAGCGTTGTGTTTCGAGCAGGGATGAGAGAAAAGTTGAAAAATGATCCCATTTTTAGGTTTTTGTAAATATGTACATATTATATCGGAAACCGTTCCTTTAATACCATTCTGTGTCAAATATCTTTTGAAGGAAATTTAATTTCAAACTCAAACTCGGTTCAATGCACTTTTTCTAAGCCGGGAGTTGTGGTTTAAACCGGAGAAGCGTTTGCAAAGGTCTCAGTCAGCTTGCAGCGCAGATATGATAGTAGAGAATGTTCAAGTCACCTTTGCACAAAATGAATTTCTTGCAAAGACGAACAATAAGGAACAGTTTATACTCCCAGATCATTTATAATCAATAGATAGTAAGGTACAGCAGGCCCGTGATGATACTGATACACTAATATATTACAGAGCGACATATAATAAACATTATTATAAACATATAATATAATTAATATAAAAAAGGTGTTGATTTGTATTCAATCTCTATTTCGTCTAGCATGACAATGTGGCGGTCGGAGCGGATACTAAAGGAGCCACACATAATTCGTAATTTTCCCTCTGTTCAAACCGCAGTGTGTAGGACTGATTTATATAAATAGAATGTTCGTATGAATAAGTATTGGAACCGTGCTACTTAGTAGCGCATTCGCTTCATACACAATTCATTAATTCTCAAACAATTTTGACCACTTAAAGAGTTGGCCGACGCTTTTTTCAGTTTTCGACATGGTGAAATACTTTTGTTTCCTCCACGGCTCATAAACTATTAGGTGGAGGAAAAATGCATAAATAGAACCAATTTTATTTGAAATTCCTCCCTCCCACTCTTCAACCTTATGCTATTTCGGGGAAAATGTAGGTAACACTATTTTCTTGCCGATCGATATTACCGATTTGTATTCCGCTTAAGTAATTTTCTATTGTTACGTTTTTTCACGTAGTTCAGTATTTTCGCGTTATAGTTTTCTTGCACATAGTTAATTGTGTAGCCGCTCGAGGTCGTGCAGAGTTTTCTTTAATTCTTCTCCGCGCACGCACCCTTTGTACGAAAACGAGATTCGATCATTAATTGTAGAATATACACGCCATTACTTACTTGACTATTTCTGTCAACCTTTCTTTGGGATATTTACTGGTGTTGTATTAGTTTAGTGAAGTTTTTCTTTTGTTATTTTGCCTTCAACAGTTCGCTGACGCTATTTGAGGACCTATTTTACTTTAAGACCGTTTACGGTTCTTTACTTCTGATTTACTCTTTTCTTTATTATTACCTACCGGATTCTGCTTGCGATATCGATATTTCTGAGTGGAAACCGCCGAATTTTGGATTTTCCTAATATTATGCAAGAAAAATTGATTTGTGGAACCACCTTAATGAGTCAAGAACGACGCTATAGATGAGTTTCTACATTACCGGATGGAAATTTTCTACTTCAATTCTACCAAACATTACCTACCTGCGATCTAATTTGTGTTTGTTGATCTACACTTCGATATTTGTTCCGGAATTGTAACTACATTGTATAACGAGAGGTTAACAATCTTGCAAACTCCCAGATTTTACGGACACTACCTGTGTCGTTGCCGAAGAATAATTATACTCACCGATAGCGATCTTGTCTACGATTCATTTCTGTTAGTTCGATTACATTGTATCCTTGACATACTGGCTGTGTTATACCGATATTAGTCCCGCAACTTGGTGAGCTAGTTTTGAAGTTACCCAAGCTTTGTCCGAAGCTGATATCTACGATTGTTAACTACCTACATTATTTGTTTACTCCGAAGGCTCGGCTTATATTAGCTTGTTTACGTTTTGAATTAATTAGATCTTATTAACGGGATCGAAAAGCCGAAGCGAAGCTTCGGCTTTTCGATCCTTAAATAAGGAACTCAACCGTTTACTCGATTTTCATTTTTAATTTAATTAATTGTACTACCGATTTTGTGAAAATTTTATCGTAAGCTTTTTAAGCGATTTCGCATCGATTCTGAGAATTTGGGACCTGGGAAAATTCGCTGGGCGGCTGGGGAGCATCGTCGTCGAGGTGCGCGGGCGCGGATAAAAATTTGCCGTTTCCATACGGTTCGAGTTACGGAGTCGAGACGCCGGTTCGGGGAGTTTAGATAGTTGGCGCGACTTTCGGTGGGGTTAAGGAAATTCCCGCGGCACCCGTCGGGGTAGCTGCCATAAGAAGCGAAAAAATTGAAAATTTTAGAAAAAAATTCGTAACTCGAAAATTAAGCCAAAGACCCTACTGGGGCTTTCTGAGGTCTTGGACGACGTGGAGGAGCGTATTTGTGCCGGGGTGCGATTCAATTCTATGGTCCCGTTTGGGAACCGCGAGACCCGGAGGGCCTCTCTCGAACAGGTGGTTTTTCGCATTTTCCAACTTTGACGCCTTCTACAGGCCGAACGGTTAGAGTTAGAGCAAAACGTACAATTGCGCGATTGTAGATCTCGACGAGATCTACGAGACGAGGGGTCGCGGGTCGCCCTACCACCCCCCGGAGGGGGGTGAGAGGTGAAAAACCGGAGATTTTGAATAGCGCGTTCCGGCGAAGAGATACGGCGTCGGAATCGGCTTCGATACCTGCGGGCAAGTTTTCTCTTTCTTTTTCCGTTTACCTCGAGGAGGTAACTCGGACGACGGCGCCGTGGTAAATTTTCTCCCGAAGGTCTGCAAAAGTCACGTGACCGCTTCGTTTTGTTTTTCGCCTACATTAAGCGCCGAAGATTGCCGAACGCGCGCTAACCGCTTTTTAATTAATTGCGAGCTTAATTTAGGACGGAGAATTTCGGTAGAGGTCTCAAAAATTCGAGAAAACTACGAGGAATGTGTTAAAATCGGTTTCGGAACGGTGCGTGATCGATTTGTGTTCGAAATTAAGTGATAAAGTTTAAGTGTCGGTTAACTGTCAAACGGATTCCGTCAAGTTTTCAAAGTGTTTTTTAAAGGAAATTAACGTATTAAAATGATCGGTAAGTGTTTGAAATTGATTATTATAAAGTTTAAAAGTGCTTCGAATAAGTGTGGAGTAAATAAAGTGCGTTTAAATAATTTGCTAATTTACGTATTCTCGACCTACTTATAGTGGTTTAAAAGTATTATAAACGAAAGGGGACGTGGCGCAATGGTAAACGGGTTGCAGTTTGAATTGGACGATCGGCGGTCGAATCCGAACGCGCGCAGTTTTTTTTTTCTTAATTGTCACAAATTTTTTGTATTAATTATTTTAATTAAAAGGAACGAGAATAGTTATAATGTTACAATGGAAAAGTTATTGCAGAAGACTTAATGTATACGTGGCCGGTTGCGTTTTGGGTATATTTTGAAATTGGAATTCATCCGAACGCTTTTTAAGTTAAGTGTGACATACACGCGTGAGTTTTTTCGGTTTTCGGTTATAACTTTTTTAAGAGACTTGCCAGACGGGTACGTTCAATGGGGAATATTTAGCTCGAATTATTAGCTATCGTATGCACCGCTCCCCGTCCGAATCGATTGAAAAATAAAGGTTCTGGGAATTTTTTTCTAAAAAAACGATTATATCGCATGTTTGCCAAGTTTCTTTTATAATTTTTAAACGGTAATTCGTAGGTATGTACTTACAATGGGAAAATTATAGCATATTTAGTTCTCTATTGGAGGGGACCGATCGGAAGGCGATCGGGATTCGATATACGATAATTATTATTATTATTGTTATACCTGCGGACGAAATTTTTTGAAAATTACCAAAACTGAGAAATTGTCTTTGTAGAACAGTGAACAGTGCGAGGCGAAGCCGAGCTATGGACCGTCACAAATCAGAGCGAGGCGAGGCGGCAAAGCCGCCGGAGCCGAGCGTATCTCTCATCAAACCCAATAAGTGATAACAAAATTAAAAAATCTTATGTGTAGATTTGGATTGAACAAGTTGAATAGAAATTTTCAAAAAAAGGCAGTTTATATAGGTGATGTGTCCAAAAAAATTGTCAATTCAGTCTGCTCAATATCAGTCTCTTACATTACGAAAACTGAAACTGAAAAATTGTCAAAAATTGTCTTTGTGGAACAGTGAACAGCGCGAAACGAAGCCGAGCTATGGACCGTTACAAATCATGTCTCATCAAAACCAAAAATTGACAATATTTAAAATCTGTGCAGATCTGGATTCAACAAGTTGAATAAACATTTTCAAAAAAATCACTTTGTATAGGTGATGTTTTCATAAACAATATTCCACACAAATTCAAAAAAATATCAATTCAGTCTGCTTAATAGCATTTTCTTACCACACCAAAACTGAAACTGAGAAATTATCGTTGTTGAACAGAAAACAGTGCGAGGCGAAGCCGAGCTACGGACCGTTACGAATCAGAGTGAGGCGAGGCGGCGCAGCCGCCGGAGCCGAGCGGATGAATCCTCAAAACCAAAAAGTGTTATCGAAACTAAAAATCTTATGTACAATTATGTGCAGATTTGTATTCAACAGGTTGATTAGAAAAATCACTTTGTATAGGTGTTGTTTCCAAAAAAAAAAACAAAAATATTACTCATAAATTCAAAAAAATTATCAAATCAGTCTGATTAGTATCATGTTCTTACCACGCCATAACTGAAACTGAGAAATTGTCGTTGTTGAACATTGAACCTATACCTACATATTTTATATATACTTCTTTAAAATACAAATTTAAAAAAAACTGAATATGAAGAGTGTGGCACCAAATAGCTTGGGACGTTAGGTTATTTGTAGATTTTTTGAAAGACAAATTCAAACAAAAATTATAAATGAAGCTAAATCGAATGTGACGAAGCAGCGGTGGACATTAGGTTATTTGTAGATTTAAGCTATTTTTTTAACTTTCTTCGAAATACAAATTCAAACAAAAATTCTTTTTAACCGTTTCCCCAACCAAGTAAAATAACCAAAGACTTTCGATTCTTAACACACGCGTCTTGTATACCAATGCCGAGCGAGCCGAAGGCGAGTTCGGCATAACTCTGGCCCTCCCTTAGACTCGTCTCTCTACGTCCACAGTGGCAAACGACATTTACCAATGCCCAATAACACATTACACTTTTTTTCACACCAATTCCGGAGCCGAACGGATATCTCCTCAAAACCAATAAGTATTACCATTTGTGTTTTATATGCATTTATGTTAGGAACTGGAGTCAACAAGTTGAATCGAAATTTTCAAAAAACTTTGCATAGTGATGTTTCTAAAAAACAAAAATATTCCTCATAAATTCAAAAAAAAATGTCCAATCAGTCTGATCAATATCATTTTCTTACCACACCAACACTGAAACTGAGTAATTGTCTTTGTAGAACAGTGAACAGTGCGAGGCGTAGCCGAGCTATGGACCGTCACAAATCAGAGCGAGGCGAGGCGGCGAAGCCGCCGGAGCCGAGCGTATTTCTTATCAAACCCAATAAGTGATAACAAAATTAAAAAATGTTATGTGTAGATTTGGAGTGAACAAGTTGAATAGAAATTTTCAAAAAAAGGCACTTTATACAGGGTGATTCCTATAGTACCTGCCACCGTTTGGGAGCGTGTAGGTGGTGCGTAGGGGAGTATTTTGATATAGGACACTTGGGGTCGGAAATCTAAAATAAGGGTGCCAGAGCCAAATTTACCTTCTGGAATTTCGCGCCTGTAGGTAGGCAACCCAACCGGCCGGCGGTGCACACGGAGCGATCTCAGGCGGCGATGTGTGGCTGACACTTGATCAGAATTTTGTTTAAACCCACGAAATCCCGTCTGCAACGACGCGTATCAAGTGAATAAACAGTATGGCACGTTTTACTAACACGGAATACGCGGACATGCACTTCATGTACGGATTGGCAAATGGTAACGCACGAGCTGCACGACGAGCGTACGCTGAGCGATATCCAAACCGTCAGTTACCCTGCAGACAGGTCTTTCAAGAAGTTCACTTCCGACTATGCGAGACAGGGCAATTGCAGGTAAGCTGACGGAGGCTTAACTTTACACACAGATTCGTGATGCACATCGATACTTGGGTCATTTAAGCACCCATTTCGAAAAGTTTGTTTGTTTACACCGACGGTCCGACCTCCTCCTATTTCGCGTCGTTGCAGACGGGATTTCGTGGGTTTAAACAAAATTCTGATCAAGTGTCAGCCACACATCGCCGCCTGAGATCGCTCCGTGTGCACCGCCCGCCGGTTGGGTTGCCTACCTACAGGCGCGAAATTCCAGAAGGTAAATTTGGCTCTGGCACCCTTATTTTAGATTGCCGACCCCAAGTGTCCTATATCAAAATACTCCCCTACGCACCACCTACACGCTCCCAAACGGTGGCAGGTACTATAGGAATCACCCTGTATAGGTGATGTGTCCAAAAAAATTGTCAATTCAGTCTGCTCAATATCAGTCTCTTACATTACGAAAACTGAAACTGAAAAATTGTCAAAAATTGTCTTTGTGGAACAGTGAACAGCGCGAAACGAAGCCGAGCTATGGACCGTTACAAATCAGAGCGAGGCGAGGCGGCAAAGCCGCCGGAGCCGGGCGTATGTCTCATCAAAACCAAAAATTGACAACAACATTTAAAATCTGTGCAGATCTGGATTCAACAAGTTGAATAAACATTTTCAAAAAAATCACTTTGTAGGTGATGTTTTCATAAACAATATTCCACACAAATTCCAAAAAATATCAATTCAGTCTGCTTAATAGCATTTTCTTACCACACCAAAACTGAAACTGAGAAATTATCGTTGTTGAACAGAAAACAGTGCGAGGCGAAGCCGAGCTACGGACCGTTACGAAGCAGAGTGAGGCGAGGCGGCTTCGCCGCCGGAGCCGAACGGATGTCTCCTCAAAACCAAAAAGTGGTATCGAAAATAAAAAATCTTATGTACAATTATGTGCAGATTTGTATTCAACAGGTTGAGTAGAAAAATCACTTTGTATAGGTGTTCTTACCACGCCAAAAGTGAAACTGAGAAATTGTCGTTGTTGAACACTGAACAGTGCGAGGTTTTTTTATACCTACATATTTTATATATACTTCTTTAAAATACAAATTTTAAAAAAACTGAAAATGAAGAGTGTGGCACCAAATAGCTTGGGACGTTAGGTTATTAGTAGATTTTTAACTTTTTTGAAAGACAAATTCAAACAACAATTATAAATGAAGCTAAACAAAATGTGACACCAAGCAGTGTTGCACATTAGGTTATTTGTAAATTTAAGATACTTTTTTTTTTAACTTTTTCCGAAATAAAAATTCTTAATAGCCCTTCCCCAATTAAGTAAAATAACCGAAGACTTTCGATTCTTAACACTCGCGCCTCGTATACCAATGCCGAGCGAATCGAAGGCGAGTTCGGCATCACTTTGGCCCTCTCTTAGCTTGGGGCATTAGGTTATTTGTAGATTTAAGAATTTTTTTTTAACTTTTTTCGAAATACAAATTCAAACAAAAATTCTCGACTCGGCATAACTCGAGCTCGCCCTTCTCGCGACGAAAACGGCTCGCATTTTTCCTCCATCAATGCCGAACGAGCCGAAGGCGAGTTGGGCATAGCGAGGGCTCTCCCGTAGACCCGCCTCTCTCCGTTCGCGGCGGCAAACGACGCTTACTTACGGCCCTACACGCGCCCACCTTTCCCGTCATTCATCTAAACCTAATAAAAAAAACGGAGATCCTTGCGAAAATGTAGTTCTATAACAAAATACTGATTCGCTGATATTAGTTTCGGCCCGATATACTTTATCTACAGGTTAAATCGAAATTTAAAAAAAAGTTTCTTTGTATAGGTTATGTTTCAATAAACCAAAATATTCCTCAAAAATTAAAGAAAAGGTCTATTCAGTCTGCTCAATAGCATTTTCTTACCGCACCAACATTGAAACTGAGAAATTGTCTTTGTTGAACAGTGAACAATGCGAGGCGAAGCCGAGCTATACACCGGTACGAATTATAGTGAGGCGAGGCGGCAAAGCCGCCGGAGCCGAGCGAATGTCTCCTCAAAACCAAAAGGTGTTATCAAAATTTAAAAATCTTATGTACTTTATGTGCAGATCTGGAATTAACAAGTTGAATCGAAAGTTAAAATGACTTTGTATAGGTGATGTATCCAAAAAACAAAAACCTTCTTCACAAATTCAAAAAAATTGTCAATGGCCCCGCCAAAAGTCGTATAGCGCATGCGCAATGATGTGGGGTAATTTCATCGAAATCTTTATGGTAGGTTCATCTAATAAAATTGTGCAAAAAATCGTATTGCGCCGATCATGAATTACACTTGCAAAAATTAGTACACAAACGTATAATATCCCATTTTCGGCGATATTTGTGCAAAATAGTATATTCTAGCGCAGTCTTAAAATGCGAAGCATTTTTACCAACCTATGTAATGAGATTGACTATTGACATATCGATGCTTTTTTGAACCTAATCAAATTTCTACTATTTTTTCTAACTATATTCTCACAATCATTAAACAAAAAAAAATAAGAAAAAAAATAAAATAAAAAAATAAAAAATAAAAAAAATTTTTTTTAAAATTTACAAACGGTAAACCACATAAAGAAACAAAAATATAAAATTAAAATAAAAAAAAATTTTAAAAAATAAAAAAAAAATTTAAAAAAAAATTCTATACGGTAAACCACATAAAACGGCGTACGTTAATTAAACGGCGCCGATAGGTCCGTAAGGACCTATCTAGTTATTATTACAATACGTTACAAACGTGTTCCCGACGTTTTCGAAAGAAGATAACAACGTGTTCCCGACGTTTTCGAAAATAATTTAAAATCGGCCGAGTAGAATTTCGCGAAATTTTTACACGAGCCTCGAATTCCGAATGCGCGATTTTTACGATGCCCCGCTACCTCCGCAAAATCTCCCTTCACCCCCCCGCTGTCACCCCCCAAAATCGCACCTCCGAAGAAAAATTCGCCGAGGGTCGCCCGTCGAACTGGAAAAATCGAGCTCGCGGATAGGGGGGGGAGGAGGGTCGAGGCTTTCGAGGTACTCGATCGCGAAAGTCGCGACACCCCCCCGCGGGGGAGGACGCGCACGAGAAAACGGGAGCGGAAAGAGAGCGAAATTGCTCGAAAAGTAGCCCTACTTCCCCCCCTCGAAACGCGATCGATCGATAGTCCCGACCGTCCCGCGTGAGACGTACGGGGGCCCATTCAAAAACTATGGGCCGTTTGGGGGGGAGGGGGGCGCGAAGTTTGCCCTTATCGACGTCGCTCCGCTTTATCCCTCGCGCCGCGGAAACGAGACGACCTAAGAAACACTTACGATCGCTCAAATGCGGACCCGAACGTCGGACGGATTACGACGCGTCATACGACCAATTCTCCCGATGGGTTCGGGAGGGAGGAATTTTCGAACGACACTCGGACCCGATCGCGAGATTCGGAATGATCGTCGATAAAAAATATTTACGGCGGTCGAGCGGCATAGGAGAGGGCGAATTTTGGGAAAGTCGATCGAGTCTTTTCTTCGACGCGCCTTTCGCACCCCGACCGCCCCTCCGTTGACCCCCCCCGGACCTTCAAACGTACCACTTCGCCTTTTCGACGTTTGTTCGGGAACCGCGAGGGTTAGAACGACGCGGTTTGTTGCGTCGATCTCGTATCGGCATCGTCCGAACTTACGTCCGACATTTCCCCCCTCCCCCCCTCCATATCGTCGGTAAATTTCAAATTTTAAAGGTTATTAGGGAACGCCGACTCTTAAAACGAGACGGTCGTCCACGTCGATCTCCCGTATCGATCGGAGTGCGTTCGGGAATCGACGGCGAATCGCGAAAAGCCGCGAGGCGAGGCGGCGCAGCCGCCGAAGCCGAGCGAAGTGTCAATTTTCGTTCGGAGGAGGTAAGTTTTTGGCAAGTCTTAGATCGGAGTATTCTCTTCGAAGTCCGTTACGTACCCCGACATCACTCCGTTAACCTCCCATCCCCCCCCTCTCCCCCAAAAATCTTTAAACGTACTCTGTTCGAAAACCGCGAGGGTTAGAACGATGCGGTTTTTTAAGTCGATCTCGTATCGGTATTCTCCGACTTTACGTCCGACACTTCCCCCCTCCCCCCTCCCCCCACCCTCTTCTCTTCGGTAAATTTCGTATTTTAAAGGTTATTCGGAAACTCCGAGGACCAAAACGATGCGGTTTTCTACGTCCGCGTCTCTTCCGTATCGATCGGTGTGCGTTCCGGAATCGAACAAAGAAGCGAGGCGAGGCGGCGCAGCCGCCGAGACCGAAAGACGTGTTTTTTTTCGTGTCTCGATGTGCCAAACGAAACTCGGAGACGCGTCGACGGCCCCGACCGACGTAAAATATCGAGTTCCGGAGTGCCCACGTACGGAGACGACCTTTCGAATAGAAATTTTCCAAAACTTTATCGCGTAATCGATATTCCCGAGGGGGCAACTCGAAAATTCAAAAACGTCCCCGAATCGAGCGATCGACACGTCGGACGTTGCATTTTACCTCAAAGGACACGTTACAAAAGGTTTCGTCGAAATACGAGTCCTACTTCGAAAGTTATCCCAAAAATTAAAAAACGAAAAAATTTCCATACTATCCCCTTCCTTCGAAAAAATCGAAAAAAAAAATTGTCAAAAATCGTCGCTTTTTCGACGTCATCTTATGCGTTTTGACGCGGAGATTGCAAAAACGAGAAAAAATTCTAATAAAAGATTTACGGTTTCGACGCTAGAGGGCGCTTTTTGTTTTTCGAATTTTGCGCCCCTTTACAAAAAAATTCGTAATTTCGTCAATATTCGAGGTATTCGAGAGGTTAAGGCGGCGATCGAAAGAGGAAGGACGAGGCTATTCTACGACACCTTCACCTCCCCCAAAAAATCGAAGGCGTCTCCGGGAGAGGTCGTGGAAAAAAAAATGAAATTGCTCACGAAAATGGGCGCAAAACGGGCACTTGCCGGTGGAATTCCGGGGACTTTTCGATACTAAACGATCACTTTGGATGCGACCTTCTATAATTTTGCCCCGGAGTCCCCACGATAGGATCGCAAGTGCGTTAAATCGTAATCGATATGAAAACGGCGATTTTCGAAAAAATTTTGACGAAAAATTAAATTTTTTTTTTTTTTGCCAAAATCGACTCTACACTACGAGATTAGGTGAGCGGTAAAGTTTGGCGAGAATACGCGGTCCCCGAGTGACTTTTTTGGGCACTCGAACGTCGATATTTGTAAAAAATCGCGTATATTTCTTATTTATCGGGAAATCGAAGGTGGTTTTACACAAATAATCAACCCCCTCCCCCTCCCCCTCCCCCCCCCTTCCCCCACAATTAGGTCAGATTGCAATTGGGTTAGGTTAGATAGACGCGTTAGCTAAGGTCGCGATGTGTAGTTAGGTTAGGTTAGGTTAGGTTAGGTCGACGTGCGCGGTTAGGTTAGGTTAGATCGACGTGTTAGGTTAGATCGAAATGCTCAGTTAGGTTAGATCGCGGTTAAGTTAGGTTAGGTCGACGCGCGCAGTTAGGTTAGGTTAGATAGACACGTTAGGTTAGGTCGAAATGCTCGGTTAGGTTAGGTCGACGCGCGCAGTTAGGTTAGATTGCAGTTAGTTGGAAAGTTAACGCGGCCCATCCTAACCGCGCCGCCGAGAGCTTTCCGACGATACCTCGTACGCCTCCCTGCGACTTTTCATTACCGAGATTCTCATTTCGGCGACGCCCGACGACGCGCGCCGGCGTCGGCGTCGTCGGCGCCGAAACTTAACACGACCCATCCTAACCGCGCCGCCGAGACCTTTCCGACGATACCTCGCACGCCTTCCTACGACTTTTCGTTACCGAGATTCTCATTTCGGCGACGCCCGACGACGCGCGCCGGCGTCGGCGCCGCCGGCGCCCCAAACTTAACACGGCCCATCCTAACCGCGCCGCCGAGACCTTTCCGACGATACCTCGCACGCCTTCCTACGACTTTTCGTTATCGAGATTCTCATTTTGGCGACGACCGACGACGCGCGCCGACGGCGCCGGCTGCGGCGGCGCCGGCGCCGCCGGCGTCGCCGTCGTCGAAATCTCACCCTTACGTCGTGGACGATAAACGGGTTGCGCGAATAAGATCTACGTCTAAGCTAAGCGATCGAGGTTCAACGAAAGGTAGGTACCTCAAATGCTAAAAATTCATTTTTATATATATGTATATGTAATTATAGAGCCCAGTGTATGTGTACGTTTCTAGGCATTGTTAACGGGATCGAAAAACCGAAGCGAAGCTTCGGTTTTTCGATCCTTAAATAAGGAACTCAACCGTTTACTCGATTTTCATTTTTAATTTCTTTTAAAATGCACCGATTTTGATGAAAATTTTATCACACCTTTTTGAGACGATTTCGAATCGATTCCGAGAATTTCGCTACTGGGAAATTCTCCTGAGCGGCTGGGGAGCATCGTCGTCGAGGTGCGCGGGCGCGGTTAAAAATTCGCCGTAGCTATACGGTTAGGGTTAGGGCGTCGAGGCGCCGGCGCGGGGGGGTAGGGATAGTTGGGGCAACTTTCGATGGGGTTAAGAAAATTCCTCCGGCGACCTACGGGGTAGCTGCCATAAGAAGCGAAAAAATCGAAAATTTTAGAAAAAAATTCGTAACTCGAAAACGGCACCGGAACTTTTTTTCGCGCTTTCTGAGACGTCGGGCGACGTGGAGGAGCGTATTTGTGCCGGGGTGCGATTCAATTTCTATAGCCCCGTTTGGGAACCGCGCGACCCGGAGGGTCGCTCTCGAAAAGGTGGTTTTTCGCATTTTCCAACTTTGACGCCTTCTACAGGCCGAACCGTTAGAGTTAGAGCAAAACGTACAATTGCGCGATTGTAGATCTCGACGAGATCTACGAGACGAGGGGTCGCGGGTCGCTCTACCACCCCCCGGAGGGGGGTGAGAGGTGAAAAACCGGAGATTTTGAATAGCGCGTTCCGGCGAAGAGATACGGGCTCGAAATCGGATTCGATACCTGCGGGCAAGTTTTCTCTTTCTTTTTCCGTTTACCTCGAGGAGGTAACTCGGACGACGGCGCCGTGGTAAATTTTCTCCCGAAGGTCTGCAAAAGTCACGTGACCGCTTCGTTTTGTTTTTCACCTGCATTAAGCGCCGAAGATTGCCGAACGCGCGCTAACCGCTTTTTAATTAATTGCGAGCTTAATTTTGGACGGAGAATTTCGGTAGAGGTCTCAAAAATTCGAGAAAACTACGAGGAATGTGTTAAAATCAGTTTCGGAACGGTGCGTGATCGATTTGTGTTCGAAATTAAGTGATAAAGTTTAAGTGTCGGTTAACTGTCAAACGGATTCCGTCAAGTTTTCAAAGTGTTTTTAAAGGAAATTAACGTATTAAAATGATCGGTAAGTGTTTGAAATTGATTATTATAAAGTTTAAAAGTGCTTCGAATAAGTGTGGAGTAAATAAAGTGCGTTTAAATAATTTGCTAATTTACGTATTCTCGACGTACTTATAATGGTTTAAAAGAAGTGTTAATGTAAGTCCCGGTAGCTTAGTGGTAAGCAGTTCGGACTTTCAACTTGACGATTGCGCGTTCGAACCCGAGCGCGCGCGCGTTTTTTTTTTCTTTTTTTGACAAATTTTTTATATTAATTATTTTAATTAAAAGGAACGAAAATAGTTATAATGTTACAATGGAAAAGTTATTGCGGAAGACTTAATGTATACGTGGCCGGTTGCGTTTTGGGTATATTTTGAAATTGGAAGTCATCCGAATGCTTTTTAAGTTAAGGGTGACATAGACGCGTGAGTTTTTCGGTTATAATTTTTTAAGAGACTTGCCAGGCGGGTACGTTCAATGGGGAATATTTAGCTCGAATTATTAGCTATCGTATGCACCGCTCCCCGTCCGAATCGATTGAAAAATAAAGGTTCTGGAAATTTTTTTCTAAAAAAAAAACGATTATGTCGCGTGTTTGCCAAGTTTCTTTTATAATTTTTAAACGGTAATTCGTAGGTATGTACTTACAATGGGAAAATTATAGCATATTTAGTTCTCTATTGGAGGCGATCGATCGGAAGGCGATCGGGATTCGATATACGATAATGGGGAAACCGCAATTATTATTAGAATTGCTATACCTGCGGACGAAATTTTTTGAAAATTAGCAAAACTGAGAAATTTTCTTTGTAGAACAGTGAACAGTGCGAGGCGAAGCCGAGCTATGGACCGTTACAAATCAGAGCGAGGCGAGGCGGCAAAGCCGCCGGAGCCGAGCATATTTCTCATCAAACCCAAAAAGTGATAACAAAATTAAAAAATCTTATGTGCAGATTTGGATTGAACAAGTTGAATAGAAATTTTCAAAAAAAGGCACTCTATGTAGGTGTTTTCAAAAATCTTCACAAATTAAAAAAATTGTCAATTCAGGAAATCTCGCGAGGGGTATTCCTCCCCCGCGAAACACCCGTTTTTGTGATTTCACGCTCCGGAAGTTAAACAGTAAGCGTTCTTGGACGCCGTCGCGGCTTAGAGGGGATAGCAAGAATGAGTGTGTACAATCGCGTATGTCTTATACCAAAAAGTGCTATCAAAATTAAAAAATCTTATGTGCAATTATATGCACATCTGAATTTGTGAAATTCAACAACAGGTCGGAATAAAAAAAAGTCACTTTGTATTGACGATGCTTCAAAAAAAAATATTATTCACAAATTAAAAAAAATTGTCAATTCAGTCTGCCCAATATAATTTTCTTACATTACCAAAACTGAAACTGAGAAATTGTCTGTGTAGAACAGTGAACAGTGCGAGGCGTAGCCGAGCTATGGACCGTCACAAATCAGAGCGAGGCGAGGCGGCAAAGCCGCCGGAGCCGAGCGTATCTCTCATCAAACCCAATAAGTGATAACAAAATTAAAAAATCTTATGTGTAGATTTGGATTGAACAAGTTGAATAGAAATTTTCAAAAAAAGGCACTTTATATAGGTGATGTGTCCAAAAAAATTGTCAATTCAGTCTGCTCAATATCAGTCTCTTATATTACCAAAACTGAAACTGAAAAATTGTCTTTGTGGAACAGTGAACAGCGCGAGGCGAAGCCGAGCTATGGACCGTTACAAATCAGAGCGAAGCGAGGCGGCTTTGCTGCCGGAGCCGAGCATATGTCTCATCAAAACCAAAAATTGACAACAACATTTAAAATCTGTGCAGATCTGGATTCAACAAGTTGAATAGAAATTTTCAAAAAAATCACTTTGTATAGGTGATGTTTTCATAAACAATATTCCTCACAAATTCAAAAAAATATCACTCTGCTTAATAGCATTTTCTTACCACACCAAAACTGAAACTGAGAAATTATCTTTGTTGAACAGAAAACAGTGCGAGGCGAAGCCGAGCTACGGACCGTTACGAATCAGAGTGAGGCGAGGCGGCGAAGCCGCCGGAGCCGAGCGGATGTATCCTCAAAACCAAAAAGTGTTATCGAAACTAAAAATCATATGTACAATTATGTGCAGATTTGTATTCAACAGGTTGAGTAGAAAAATCACTTTGTATAGGTGTTGTTTCCAAAAAAAAAACAAAAATATTACTCACAAATTCAAAAAAATTATCAAATCAGTCTGCTTAGTATCATGTACTTACCACGCCATAACTGAGAAATTGTCGTTGTTGAACACTGAACAGTGCGAGGCTTTTTTATACCTACATATTTTATATATACTTCTTTAAAATACAAATTTAAAAAAAACTGAAAATGAAGAGTGTGGCACCAAACAGCTTGGGACGTTAGGTTATTTGTAGATTAAAAAAAATTTTTTTTAACTTTTTTGAAAGACAAATTCAAACAAAAATTATAAATGAAGCTAAATCGAATGTGACACCAAGCACCGGTGGATATTAGGTTATTTGTAGAATTTTTTTTTTTTTTTAACTTTTTAAAAGACAAATTTAAACAAAAATTATAAATGAAGCTAAATCGAATATGACACCAAGCAGCGGTGGATATTAGGTTATTTGTAGAATTAAGAAAACTTTTTTTAACTTTTTAAAAGACAAATTCAAACAAAAATTATAAATGAAGCTAAATCGAATTCGTGACACCAAGCAGCGGTGGACATTAGGTTATTTGTAGATTTAAGCTATTTTTTTAACTTTTTTCGAAATACAAATTCAAAAAAAATTCTTTTTAACCGTTTCCCCAACCAAATAAAATAACCAAAGACTTTCGATTCTTAACACACGCGTCCTGTACACCAATGCCGAGCGAGCCGAAGGCGAGTTCGGCATAACTCTGGCCCTCCCTTAGACTCGTCTCTCTACGTCCACAGTGGCAAACGACATTTACCAATGCCCAATAACACATTACACTTTTTTTCACACCAATTCCTAGGCCGAACGGATATCTCCTCAAAACCAATAAGTATTACCATTTGTGTTTTATGTGCATTTATGTTAGGAACTGGAGTCAACAAGTTGAATCGAAATTTTCCAAAAACTTTGCATAGCGATGTTTCCAAAAAACAAAAATATTCCTCATAAATTCAAAAAAAATGTCCAATCAGTCTGATCAATATCATTTTCTTACCACACCAACACTGAAACTGAATAATTGTCTTTGTAGAACAGTGAACAGTGCGAGGCGAAGCCGAGCTATGGACCGTTACAAATCAGAGCGAGGCGAGGCGGCCGGAGTCAAGCGTATTTGTCATCAAACCCAAAAAATGATAATAAAATTTAAAAAATCTTATGTGCAAATTTGGATTGAACAAGCTGAATAGAAATTTTCAAAAAAATGTTTCAAAAAAACAAAAATATTCTTCCCAAATTCAAAAAAATTGTCAATTCAGTCCGCTCAATATTATGTTCTTACATTACCAGAACTGAAACTAAGAAATTGTCTTTGTGGAACAGTGATCAGTGCGAGGCGAAGCCGAGCTATGGACCGCGACAAATCAGAGTGAGGCGAGGCGGCGAAGCCGCCGGAGCCGAGCGTATGTTTCATCAAAACCAAAAAGTGATAACAGTATTTAAAATCTTATGTGAATTATGTGCAGATCTGGATGCAACAAGTTGAAGAGAAATTTTCAAAAAAGTCACTTTGTATAGGTGATGTTTTCATAAACAATATTCCTCACAAATTCAAAAAAATATCAATTCAGTCTGCTTACTAGCATTTTCTTACCACACCAAAACGGAAACTGAGGAATTGTCTTTGTTGAACAGCGAACAGTGCGAGACGCAGCCGAGATATGCACCGTTACAAATCAGAGCGAGGCGAGAGCCGCCGGAGCCCAGCGTACATATGTCTCATCAAAACCAAAAAGTGTTCCCAAAATTAAAAAATCTTATGTGCAGACCGGGATTCGACAAGATAAGTTTTTCTAATTTTGCGAACACTTTTTGGGTATGATGAGACATACTCGCCTCGCTCCGATTTGTTACGGTCCATAGCTCGGCTTCGCCTCGCACTGTTCACTGTTCAACAAAGATAATTTCTCAGTTTCAGTTTTGGTACAGTATGAAAATTACATTGAGCAGAGTAAATTGACCATTTTTTCAAAATTTCAAATTGTCTTTGTTCAAACCTCATAGTGCGTGTTGACATCTGACAAACGAAAAACATAAATCATTTTAGACCATTTCTTGCAGTAGTGTGGTAAAATGAAAAGTGCGCGGTAGGTAGGTTCATCTAATTAAATTGTGCAAAAATCGTATTGCGCCGAACATAGATTACATCTCCAAAAATTAATACACAAACGTATAATACCCCTGTTTTCGGCGATATCTGTGCAAAATATACTCACTCTAGCGCAGTTTTGAAATGCGAAGCATTTTTACCAACCTATGTAATGAGATTGACCATTGACATATCGATGCTTTTTTGAACCGAATCAAATTTCTTTTCCCGTTTTAGAAAATTGTAACAAACATTAAGCAAAAAAATAACAAAAAAAAATAAAAAAAATAAAAAAATAAAAAAAATTTAAAAAAAATGGACAAACGGTAAACCACATAAAGAAACAAAAAAATAATAAAATAATTTAAAAAAAATATAAAAAATTTAAAAAAAAAAATTAAAAAAAATTCTATACGGTAAACAACAAAAAAAGGCGTACGTTAATTAAACGGCGCCGATAGGTCCGTAAGGACCTATCTAGTTAACAGGATCGAAAAACCGAAGCGAAGCTTCGGTTTTTCGATCCTTAAATAAGGAACTCAACCGTTTACTCAATTTTCATTTTTAATTTAATTAAAAATGATTCGATTTTGATGAAAATTTTATCACACCTTTTTGAGACGATTTCGCATCGATTCTGAGAGTTTGGGACCTGGGAAATTCTCCTGAGCGGCTGGGGAGCGTCGTCGTCGAGGTGCGCGGGCTCGGATAAAAATTCGCCTTGGCTATACGGTTGGGGTTAGGGAGTCGAGGCGCCGGTTCGGGGAGTTTAGATAGTTGGCGCGACTTTCGGTGGGGTTAAGAAAATTCTGGGGGCACCCGTCGGGGTAGCTGCCATAAGAAGCGAAAAAATCGAAAATTTTAGAAAAAAATTCGTAACTCGAAAACTTCGCCGGAACTTTTTTTCGCGCTTTCTGAGACGTCGGGCGACGCGGAGGAGCGTATTTGTGCCGGGGTGCGATTCAATTCTATAGCCCCGTTTGGGAACCGCGCGACCCGGAGGGTCGCTCTCGAAAAGGTGGTTTTTCGCATTTTCCAACTTTGACGCCTTCTACAGGCCGAACCGTTAGAGTTAGAGCAAAACGTACAATTGCGCGATTGTAGATCTCGACGAGATCTACGAGACGAGGGGTCGCGGGTCGCCCTACCACCCCCCGGAGGGGGGTGAGAGGTGAAAAACCGGAGATTTTGAATAGCGCGTTCCGGCGAAGAGATACGGGCGTCGAAATCGGATTCGATACCTGCGGCCAAGTTTTCTCTTTCTTTTTCCGTTTACCTCGAGGAGGTAACTCGGACGACGGCGCCGTGGTAAATTTTCTCCCGAAGGTCTGCAAAAGTCACGTGACCGCTTCGTTTTGTTTTTCGCCTACATTAAGCGCCGAAGATTGCCGAACGCGCTGTACTATCTTTTTAATTAATTGCGAGCTTAATTTTGGACGGAGAATTTCGATCGAGGTCTCAAAAATTCGAGAAAACTACGAGGAACGTGTTAAAATCGGTTTCGGGACGGTGCGTGATCGATTTGTGTTCGAATTTAAGTGATAAAGTTTACGTGTCGGTTAACTGTCAAACGGATTCCGTCAAGTTTTAAAAGTGTTCATAAAAGGAAATTAACGTATTAAAATCGTCGGTAAGTGTTCGAAATTGACTATTATAAACTTTAAAAGTGCTTCAAATAAGTGTGGAGTAAATAATGTGTGTTTAAAAAATTTGCTAATTTAAGTATTCTCGACATACTTATAATGGTTTAAAAGACGTGCTATTGAAAGTCACGGTGGCTTAACGGTTAGCACGTAGGATTTTGGATTGGCGTTCGCGTGTTCGAACCTGAGCGGGCTCGCTTTTTTTTTCTTTAATGTCACAAATTTTTTGTATTAATTATTTTAATTAAAAGGGACGAGAATAGTTATAATGTTACAATGGAAAAGTTATTGCGGAAGACGTAAAGTATACGTGACCGCTTGCGTTTTGGGTATATTTTGAAATTGGAAGTGATCCGAAGGCTTTTTAAATTAAGGGTGACATAGACGCGTGAGTTTTTTGGTTATAATTTTTTTAAGAGACTTTCCAGACGGATACGTTCAATGGGAAATATTTAGCTCGAATTATTAGCTATCATATGCACCGCTCCCCGTCCAAATCGATTGAAAAATAAAGGTTCTGGAAATTTTTTTGTAAAAAAAACGATTATGTCTCGTGTTTGCCAAGTTTGCCTTCGTAGGTATGCACTTACAATGGGAAAAATTTGGCAGAATTAGTTCTCTATTGGAGGCGATCGATCGGAAGGCGATCGGGATTCGATATACGATAATGGGGAAATCGCAATTATTATTATAATTGCTATACCTGCTATTGCGGACGAAATTTTTTTAAAATTACCAAAACTGAGAAATTGTCTTTGTAGAACAGTGAACAGGGCGAGGCGAAGCCGAGCTATGGACCGTTACAAATCAGAGCGAGGCGAGGCGGCAAAGCCGCCGGAGCCGAGCATATTTCTCATCAAACCCAAAAAGTGATAACAACATTTAAAAATCTTATGTGCAGATTTGGATTGAACAAGTTGACAAGAAATTTTCAAAAAAAGGCACTTTATATAATTGATGTTTTCAAAAAACAAAAATCTTTACAAATTAAAAAAAAAAGTCAATTCAGTCTGCTCAATATCATTTTCTTACATTACCAAAACTGAAACTGAAAAATTGTCTTTATGGAACAGTGAACGGTGCGAGGCGAAGCCGAGCGTATGTCTCATCAAAACCAAAAAATGATAACGAAATTTAAATCTTATGTGCAATTATGTGCAGATCTGGATTCAACAAATTGAATAGGCATTTAAAAAAGGTGATGTTTCCATAAACAAAAATATTCCTCACAAATTCAAAAAAATTATCAAATCAGTCTGCTTAGTATCATGTTCTTACCAAACTGAAACTAAGAAATTGCCTTTGTTGAACAGTGAACAGTGCGAGGCTGTTATATATATTTTTTGTATAATTATACTTTTTAAAAATACAAATTCAAATAAAAACTAAAAATGAAGCTAAACCGAATGTGATAACAAGCAGCGTTGGACATTAGGTTATTTGTAGGTTTAAGAATTTTTTTTTAACTTTTTTTGAACTAAAAATTCAAACAAAAATTCTTAATAACCCTTTCCCCAACCAAGTAAAATAACCAAAGACTTTCGATTCTTAACACACGCGCCTCGTATACCAATGTAGAGCGAGCCGAAGGCGAGTTCGGCATAACTCTGGCGCTCCCTTAGACTCGTCTCTCTACGTCCACGGTGGCAAACGACATTTACCAAATGGCCAATCACACATTACACTTTTTTTCACATCAATGCCGAGCGAGCCGAAGGCGAGTTCGGCATCACTTTGGCCCTCCCTTGGCTTGAGACATTAGGTTATTTGTAGATTTAAGAAATTTGTTTAAATTTTTTTAAAGTACAAATTCAAACAAAAATTATAAATGAAGCTAAATCGAATGTGACACCAAGCAGCGGTGGACATTAGGTTATTTGTAGATTTTCAAAATTTTTTTTAACTTTTTTCGAAATACAAATTCAAACAAAAATTCTTTTTAACTGTTTCCCCAACCAAGTAAAATAACCAAAGACTTTCGATTCTTAACACACGCGTCTTGTATACCAATGCCGAGCGAGCCGAAGGCGAGTTCGGCATAACTCTGGCCCTCCCTTAGACTCGTCTCTCTACGTCCACAGTGGCAAACGACATTTACCAATGCCCAATAACACATTACACTTTTTTTCACACCAATTCCGGAGCCGAACGGATATCTCCTCAAAACCAATAAGTATTACCATTTGTGTTTTATGTGCATTTATGTTAGGAACTGGAGTCAACAAATCGAAATTTTCAAAAAACTTTGCATAGCGATGTTTCCAAAAAACAAAAATATTCCTCATAAATTCAAAAAAAAAATGTCCAATCAGTTTGATCAATATCATTTTCTTACCACACCTACACTGAAACTGAGAATTGTCTTTGTAGAACAGTGAACAGTGCGAGGCGAAGCCGAGCTATGGACCGTTACAAATCAGAGCGAGGCGAGGCGGCCGGAGCCGAGCGTATTTGTCATCAAACCCAAAAAATGATAATAAAAATTAAAAAATCTTATGTGCAAATTTGGATTGAACAAGCTGAATAGAAATTTTCAAAAAAGGCATTTAATATAGGTGATGTTTCTAAAAAACAAAAATATTCTTCACAAATTCAAAAAAATTGTCAATTCAGTCTGCTCAATATTATGTTCTTACATTACCAAAACTGAAACTAAGAAATTGTCTTTGTGGAACAGTGATCAGTGTGAGGCGAAGCCGAGCTATGGACCGTGACAAATCAGAGCGAGGCGAAATTTTTTTTGAATATTTGTAAATACGATCGGTACGTTGCGGTGAAGAAAATACGCGAAAATTAAGGAAATCTCGCGAGGGGTATTCCTCCCCCGCGAAACACCCGTTTTTGTGATTTCACGCTCCGGAAGTGAAACGGTAAGCGCTTCTTGGACGCCGTCGCGGCTTACGGTGGATAGCAAGAATGAGTGCGTGCAATCGCGTATGTCTTATACCAAAAAGTGCTATCAAAATTTAAAAATCTTATGTGCAATCATGTGCACATCTGAATTTGTTAAATTCAACAACAGGTCGGAATAAAAAGAAAGTCACTTTGTATTGACGACGCTTCCAAAAAAAAATATTCTTCACAAATTAAAAAAAATATAATTTTCTTACATTACCAAAACTGAAACTGAGAAATTGTCTGTGTAGAACAGTGCGAGGCGTAGCCGAGCTATGGACCGTCACAAATCAGAGCGAGGCGAGGCGGCAAAGCCGACAGAGCCGAGCGTATTTCTCATCAAACCCTATAAGTGATAACAAAATTAAAAAATCTTTTGTGTAGATTTGGAGTGAACAAGTTGAATAGAAATTTTCAAAAAAAGGCACTTTATATAGGTGATGTGTCCAAAAAAATTTTCAATTCAGTCTGCTCAATATCAGTCTCTTACATTACGAAAACTGAAACTGAAAAATTGTCTTTGTGGAACAGTGAACAGCGCGAGGCGAAGCCGAGCTATGGACCGTTACAAATCAGGGCGTATGTCTCATCAAAACCAAAAATTGACAACAACATTTAAAAATCTGTGCAGATCTGGATTCAACAAGTTGAATAGAAATTTTCAAAAAAATCACTTCGTTTAGGTGATGTTTTCATAAATAATATTCCTCACAAATTCAAAAAAAATATCAATTCAGTCTGCTTAATAGCATTTTCTTACCACACCAAAACTGAAACTGAGAAATTATCTTTGTTGAACAGAAAACAGTGCGAGGCGAAGCCGAGCTAAGGAGCGTTACGAAGCAGAGTGAGGCGAGGCGGCGAAGCCGCCGGAGCCGAGCGGATGTCTCATCAAAACCAAAAAGTGTTATCGAAACTAAAAAATCTTATGTACAATTAAGTGCAGATTTGTATTCAACAGGTTGAGTAGAAAAATCACTTTGTATAGGTGTTCTTACCACGCCAAAACTGAAACTGAGAAATTGTCGTTGTTGAACACTGAACAGTGCGAGGCTTTTTTATACCTACATATTTTATATATACTTCTTTAAAATACAAATTTAAAAAAAAACTGAATATGAAGAGTGTGGCACCAAACAGCTTGGGACGTTAGGTTATTTGTAGATTTAAAAAAAATTTGTTTAACTTTTTTGAAAGACAAATTCAAACAAAAATTATAAATGAAGCTAAATCGAATGTGACACCAAGCACCGGTGGACATTAGGTTATTTGTAAATTTAAGCAATTTTTTTTAACTTTTTTCGAAATACAAATTCAAACAAAAATTCTTTTTAACCGTTTCCCCAACCAAGTAAAATAACCAAAGGCTTTCGATTCTTAACACACGCGCCTTGTACACCAATGCCGAGCGAGCCGAAGGCGAGTTCGGCATAACTCTGGCCCTCCCTTAGACTCGTCTCTCTACGTCCACAATGGCAAACGACATTTACCAATGCCCAATAACACATTACACTTTTATGTGCATTTATGTTAGGAACTGGAGTCAACAAGTTGAATCAAAATTTTCCAAAAACTTTGCATAGCGATGTTTCCCAAAAACAAAAATATTCCTCATAAATTCAAAAACAAATGTCCAATCAGTCTGATCAATATCATTTTCTTACCACACCAACACTGAAACTGAATAATTGTCTTTGTAGAACAGTGAACAGTGCGAGGCGAAGCCGAGCTATGGACCGTTACAAATCAGAGCGAGGCGAGGCGGCAAAGCCGCCGGAGCTGAGCGTATTTGTCATCAAACCCAAAAAATGATAATAAAATTTAAAAAATCTTATGTGCAAATTTGGATTGAACAAGCTGCATAGACATTTTCAAGAAAAGGCATTTTTAATATAGGTGATGTTTCCAAAAAACAAAAATATTCTTCACAAATTCAAAAAAATTGTCAATTCAGTTGCTCAATATTATGTTCTTACATTACCAAAACTAAAACTAAGAAATTGTCTTTGTGGAACAGTGATCAGTGCGAGGCGAAGCCGAGCAATGGACCGCGACAAATCAGAGTGAGACGAGGCGGCGACGCCGCCGGAGCCGAGCGTATGTCTCATCAAAACCAAAAAGTGATAACAGTATTTAAAATCTTATGTGAATTATGTGCAGATCTGGATGCAACAAGTTGAATAGAAATTTTCAAAAAAGTCACTTTGTATAGGTGATGTTTTCATAAACAATATTCCTCACAAATTCATAAAAATATCAATTCAGTCTGCTTAATAGCATTTTCTTACCACACCAAAACGGAAACTGAGAAATTGTCTTTGTTGAACAGCGAACAGTGCGAGACGCAGCCGAGCTATGCACCGTTACAAATCAGAGCGAGGCGAGAGCCGCCGGAGCCCATCGTACATTAGTCTCATCAAAACCAAAAAGTGTTCCCAAAATTAGAAAATCTTATGTGCAATTATGAGCTGATCTGGAATCGAAATTTAACAACTTTGTATATGTATGTGATGTATCGAAGAAACAAATTTAAAATAAATGTTAATTCAGTCTGCTCAATATCATTTTCTTACCGCATCAAAACTGAAACTGAGAAATTGTCTTTGTTCAAACCTCATAGTGCGTGTTGACATCTGACAAACGAAAAACATAAATCATTTTACACTATTTCTTGCAGTAGTGTGGTAAAATGAAAAGTGCGCGGTAGGTAGGTTCATCTAATTAAATTGTGCAAAAATCGTATTGTGCCGAACATAGATTACATTTCCAAAAATTAATACACAAACGTATAATACCCCTCTTTTTGGCGATATCTGTGCAAAATATACTCACTCTAGCGCAGTCTTGAAATGCGAAGCATTTTTACCAACCTATGTAATGAGATTGACCATTGACATATCGATGCTTTTTTGAACCGAATTAAATTTCTTTTCCCGTTTTAGAAAATTGTAACAACCATTAAGCAAAAACATAACAAAAAAAATAAGAAAAATAAAAAAATAAATAAAAAATTTAAAAAAATTGACAAGCCGTAAACCACATAAAGAAACAAAAAAATAATATAATAATCTAAAAAAAATATAAAAAAATTTAAAAAAAAAATTTGTTTTAATTCTATACGGTAAACAACAAAAAAAGGCGTACGTTAATTAAACGGCGCCGATAGGTCCGTAAGGACCTATCTAGTTATATAAAATAAGAAAACAACCCGTTAACTCGATTTTGTCGAATTTCTACAAAACGGCCTGATGAAATTTCCCAAAAATTTTGTGGCGGCCGCGGCTCCGGGCCGCGGTAGCGGCCCGGGCGGCGGCGCCCCTCGAACTTTAGGCCTTCCCCCCCCTCCGCCCCCCCGAAATTTTCGCGTTTCGCAAGGGGTCCACGTTAAATTCGCGAAGGGGGGGAAGGCGCGGCGCAACGCGCGCGCCGCTCCGGCTCGGGACTCGGGAGGGACCGGCCCTTCGTTCGAGTGCCGAACGGCGGTCCCCGGGCCCCCCGTTCGCGGGGGAGGGCAGCGAAAAGATTTTCCCGTTCGCGGACTTTACGGTGGGTTTGCGGGCGAACGAAACGCAGGAATTTTTTTAGATTGGCGAATTAGAAGGGCCGTCCGGTCCTCTCGCCGTCCCGGAATTACGGGAAAACGCTATTCACTTTTAGGGGGTCAAAAGTGCTCTCGTCTGAATCCGAGTTTACCTCCCATACGTCAGTTGCGGTTCGAGTTTGCCGTTCGCTTCTCGGCGTCGGAATAATTTTTTTTTAGAGAATTATATTACGAAAAATAATTTCTCGATCGCCGAAGACGTTGCGCGTGAGCGTCGCGCGCCGCCCGACCGTCGGTATTAGCGTCTTCGCGAATCGAAACGCTTTTGGACGCCCGGCCACCGGCGATTCCGATTTCGGCCGGGACGGGACGATGGCAGCACGGTCTCGTATAACGTACAAAACGCAACTTCCTTATTTACAGAGAGATTTGCACGAAACTTTGGTGTTAGGTCCCTCTAATACAGGCAATTAAAATGCACTTTTCCAAAATCGCACTGCGCATGCGCAAAACGCAACTTTCTTATTTACGGAACGATTTACACGCAATTTTGGTTTTAGGTCCTTCTAGCAAAAGCAA